>NC_091987.1:213582378-213647378 GCF_044704955.1 Pristiophorus japonicus | reverse complement strand
GCCGCACTGTCGGAGGGGCAGTACTGAGGGAGTGCCGCACTGTCGGAGGGGCAGTACCGACAGAGTGCCGCACTGTCGGAGGGGCAGTACTGAGGGGGTGCCGCACTGTCGGAGGGGCAGTACTGAGGGAGCGTCGCACTGTCAGAGGGCAGTACTGAGGGAGTGCCGTACTGTCGGAGGGGCAGTACTGACGGAGTGCCGCACTGTCGGAGGGGCAGTACTGAGGGGGTGCCGCACTGTCGGAGGGGCAGTACTGAGGGAGCGCCGCACTGTCAGAGGGCAGTACTGAGGGAATGCTGCACTGTCGGAGGTGCCGTCTTTCGGATGAGACATTAAACCGAGGCCCCGTCTACTCTCTCAGGTGGATGTAAAAGATCCCATGGCATTATTTCAAAGAAGAGCAGGGGAGTTATCCCTGGTGTCCTGGGACCAATATTTATCCCTCAATCAACATTACAAAAACAGATGATCTGTTCATCACCACATTGCTGTGTGTGTGGATGTGGTTTGTCGGACTGGAGTGAAGCGTGTAGTTGTTACGATTTGGAACGCGCTGCCTGAAAGGGCAATAGTAGCCAAAAGGGAATTGGAAAGGTTAAAATTTGCAGGGCTATGGGGAAAGAGCAGGGGGGAGTGGGACTAATCGATCGCTCTTTCACAGAGCCGGCACAGGAACGATGGGCCGAATGGCCTCCTCCTGTGCTGTGAGATTCGATGAGGTTTGGCAATGTGTTCATGCGAAGGAGACCCTTCCATTGAAATCAGTTCCCTAATCTAAAGTGACAACATGATTCATTTAGCTGAACGAATTGTATTTTGAACTGTCCTAAATCACATTTTTAGAAGGAAAACACATTTTTCTTCTCAGCTGGATAATTTACTCACACAATTCATTTTTACATATTGCTCTCTTACTTGCCTTGACGTGGTGTCAAATTTTAATCCCCCCCTCAATGTTCCCTTTGAAGGCATTGACTCATGGTTGCTTGGTAACGGCTGGTGGGGGGGATGGGGGAGGGGAGAGGTGGCCATCTTGTTTTCAAGGTCACCAATCCTCGGCAAGGGCACACACACAGAGCAGTTTTCAACACTGCCTTTGCTCCGAGCCTGAAAGGAGGTCACTGGGAGGCAGAGTCGCTCTGTGGAGCAATTTGATGACGCGTGGCGTGACCCCATTTTATCCCTCAGGTGCCGTACATCCAGAATGCTCCTCTGTTGCCAGGCAACTGCTGGTGGGGGACCTACTGGGAGTTGGAGACCTGCAGCCACGTTCCACATGGCCTTCTGTCTCCTGCGGAGAAAGCTCCCTCTGCTTCCTTACAGCCGGAAAGATTATACAGCAGGCAGCACTTGTCAATGAGTAAGCCCCTGTCAAGACGTTTCAACTATTTAAAAAGTAACTTTCAACCAAGCACCCCCCCACTTTTTTTTTGTTGAGGGCACCAACAACCACAAATTAACAGTTAAACACTAAAGGGAGCCGTATCGAATCAAATCAAATGAAATTAAGATTTGGTTGCCGGGGGTGACGATGCACTCCAGTCCCTCCGGCGCCCACCTCTCGCGGAAGGCCGCGAGCGTACCGGTGGACACCGCGTGCTCCATCTCCAGGGATACCCTGGCTCGGATGTAACCGCGGAAGAGAGGCAGGCAGTCGGCCTGAACGACCCCCTCGACCGCCCGCTGCCTGGACCGGCTGATGGCCCCCTTGGCCAGGCCCAGCAGCAGTCCTACGAGGAGGCCCTCTGACCTGCCCGCTCCCCTCCCGCACAGGGTGCCCAAAGATCAGGAGTGTGGGACTGAAGTGCAACCAGAAATTTGAGGAGCAGCTCCTTCAAATAATGGAACAGGGGCTGCAACCTCGCACACTCCATAAAAACGTGGAACATGGACTCCTCCAGAGCGCAGACATTTCAATGCATGCAAGGCTTTGGGTTACGGTCCCAGCTCCTGGTTCGGCCTAGTTTCCTCACTTCCCATGAGCCTCTTGGTGGCCGTGCTCCACACACACCTCCCCAAATACAGGGGACAAATATCGCCAGAGGATAGAAACATAGAAACATAGAAAGTAGGTGCAGGAGTAGGCCATTCGGCCCTTCGAGCCTGCACCGCCATTCAATGAGTTCATGGCTGAACACGCAACCTCAGTACCCCATTCCTGCTTTCTCGCCATACCCCTTGATCCTCCTAGTAGTAAGGACTACATCCAACTCCTTTTTGAATTGGCCTCAACTACTTTCTGTGGTAGAGAATTCCACAGGTTCACCACTCTCTGGGTGAAGAAGTTTCTCCTCATCTCGGTCCTAAATGGCTTACCCCTTATCCTTAGACTGTGACCCCTGGTTCTGGACTTCCCCAACATTGGGAACATTCTTCCTGCATCCAACCTGTCTAAACCGTCAGAATTTTAAACGTTTCTATGAGATCGCCTCTCATTCTTCTGAACTCCAGTGAATACAAGCCCAGTTGATCCAGTCTTTCTTGATATGTCAGTCCCGCCATCCCGGGAATCAGTCTGGTGAACCTTCGCTGCACTCCCTCAATAGCAAGAATGTCCTTCCTCAAGTTAGGAGACCAAAACTGTACACAATACTCCAGGTGTGGCCTCACCAAGGCCCTGTACAACTGTAGTAACACCTCCCTGCCCCTGTACTCAAATCCCCTCGCTATGAAGGCCAACATGCCTTTTGCTTTCTTAACCGCCTGCTGTACCTGCATGACAACCTTCAATGACTGATGTACCATGACACCCAGGTCTTGTTGCACCTCCCCTTTTCCTAATCTGTCACCATTCAGATAATTGTCTGTCTCTCTGTTTTTACCACCAAAGTGGATAACCTCACATTTATCCACATTATACTTCATTTACCATGCATTTGCCCACTCACCTAACCTATCCAAGTCACTCTGCAGCCTCATAGCATCCTCCTCGCAGCTCACACTGCCACCCAACTTAGTATCATCCGCAAATTTGGAGATACTACATTTAATCCCCTCGTCTAAATCATTAATGTACAGTGTAAACAGCTGGGGCCCCAGCACAGAACCTTACGGTACCCCACTAGTCACTGCCTGCCATTCTGAAAAGTACCCATTTACTCCTACTCTTTGCTTCCTGTCTGACAACCAGTTCTCAATCCATGTCAGCACACTACCCCCAATCCCATGTGCTTTAACTTTGCACATTAATCTCTTGTGTGGGACCTTGTCGAAAGCCTTCTGAAAGTCCAAATATACCACATCAACTGGTTCTCCTTTGTCCACTCTACTGGAAACATCCTCAAAAAATTCTAGAAGATTTGTCAAGCATGCTTTCCCTTTCACAAATCCATGCTGACTTGTACCTATCATGTCACTTCTTTCTAAATGCGCTGCTATGACATCCTTAATAATTGATTCCACCATTTTGCCCACTATCGATGTCAGGCTGACCGGTCTATAATTCCCTGTTTTCTCTCTCCCTCCTTTTTAAAAAAGTGGGGTTACATTGTGATGTGTGACAAAGTGCGCGGTGTGTGATGTATGACAATGTGCCCGGTGTGTGATGTGTGACAATGTGCGCACCGTGTGACGTGTGACAATGTGCGCGGTGTGATATCTGACAATGTGCGCAGTGTGTGATGTGTGAGAATGTACACGCATGTGATGTGTTACAATATACACATGTGTGATGTGTTACAATATACACAGATGTGTGATGTGCTACAATATACATGTATGTGATGTGTTGCAATATAGACACACGTGGTGTTACAATATACATGCTGTCTAATGTGTTACAGTATACACACGTGTGCTGTGTTACAATATACACGCCGTGTGATGTGTTACGATATTCATGTGTGATATGTTACAATATACACGCGAGTAATGTGTTACAGTATACACACATGTACTGTGTTACAATATACATGCTGTGTGATGTGTTACAATATACACACGTGTACTGTGTTACAATATACATGCTGTGTGATGTGTTACAATATACACACGTGTGGTGTTATAATATACATGCTGTGTGATGTGTTACAGTATACATGCCGTGTGATGTGTTACGATATTCATGTGTGATATGTTACAATATACACGCGAGTGATGTGTTACAGTATACACACGTGTACCGTGTTACAATATACATGCTGTGTGATGTGTTACAATATACACACGTGTGGTGTTATAATATACATGCTGTGTGATGTGTTACAGTATACACACACGTGATAGCTTACTGAATAAAACATAAAATAATCAGCTGCTACGGGGCACCACGGACATTTACTTGGCTTGCTATGTTGCTTGATCGGTCCCTGCACCGTGTTGAACCATTTTAAGAAAACGCGAAGCAGCCATTTTGGAAATTAGAGAGACTGGACTAGGGGTTGCCAACCCTCCTGGATTGCCCTGGAGTATCCAGGAATTAATCTCCAGGTCACTGCGGCCATAAGGGGCATCAAAAAAACTGTGTGCATTTTTTCGTTGGAGAATACTGGAGAAGGATACGAGAGGCTGTTTGACTGGGTGGCACAGTTGGAGACAGGAGGGTCATGTGATGGAACGTCCAGGAATAGGGCGAACCAGAGTTGGCAACCCTACTTCAAAGAGATCACCCCCACCTCCACCGTATGATCTAGGAGTCCTTGCGTGACGCACTCAATCAAGAACTCACCGTACGTAAAGCGAGCGTCGGATAATTCAGCTGCAAAGGTGAACAAGAAGGACCTGGTTAGACATGACCTTGATATTGGAGACCCATCTCTTGATTACAGGATACCAGCCTCAATCTATCTTCACTCCTCCCTGCTTCTTCCAAAGGCATTGTCTCACGCGAGGGCAAGACTGTGCACGGGTGCCCCGCCCAACTCACTGACTATCACCTGTAAGTTTACAGAGTGAGTGCCAGCGGGCTATTCAACCATGAGATGGAACCACAGCTTAGCCCAATCCTATCCTCAGCTGACATCCAGGCCTGCACAGCTTCCAGCCAGGCCGCACGATAATGTTCGAGAGCAGGAGCCCTGGCTGTTTTTTCTCTTTCTTTCCCTATCTCAGTGTCACCGTGGCTCAGTGGGCTGCACCCTCAACCTCTGAGTCAAAAGGTTGTGGGTTCAAGTCCCACTCCAGGGACATGAGCACAAAAAAAAATCATCCAGGCTGACACTCCAGTGGCGTGCTGAGGGAGTGCTGCACTGTCGGAGAGGTAGTACTGAGGGAGTACCGCACTGTCAGAGAGGTAGTACTGAGGGAGCACCGCACTGTCGGAGGGGTGGTACTGAGGGTGCGCTGCACTGTCGGAGGGGCAGTACTGAGGGAGTGCTGCACTGTCAGAGAGGTAGTACTGAGGGAGTACCGCACTGTCGAAGGGGCAGTACTGAGGGAGCGCCGCACTGTTGGAGGGGCAGTGCTGAGGGAGCACCGCACTGTGAGAGAAGCGGTACTGAGGGAGTGCCGCACTGTCGGAGGAGCGGTACTGAGGGAGTGCTGCACTGTCGGAGGGGCAGTGTTGAGGGAGTGCCGCACTGTCGGAGGGGCAGTGCTGAGGGAGCGCCGCACTGTCGGAGGGGCAGTGCTGAGGGAGCGCCGCACTGTGAGAGAAGCGGTACTGAGGGAGTGCCGCACTGTCGGAGGAGCGATACTGAGGGAGTGCTGCACTGTCGGAGGGGCAGTGTTGAGGGAGTGCCGCACTGTCGGAGGGGCAGTACTGAGGGACTGCTGCACTGTCGGAGGTGCCGTCTTTCGGATGAGACGTTAAACCGAGGCCCCGTCTGCTCTCTCAGGTGGAGGTAAAAGATCCCATGACTATTTTGAAGAAGAGCAGGGGAGTTATCCCCAGTGTCCTGGCCAATATTTATCCCTCAAGCAACATAACAAAGAAAATGGTTATCTGGCCGTTATCATATTGCTGTTTGAGGGAGCTTGCTGTGCGCAAGTTGGCTGCTGCATTTCCCACATTACAACAGTGACTACACTTCAAAATAAGTACTTCATTTGAGACGTCCGGTGGTCGTGAAAGGCACTATATAAATGCAAGTCTTTCTTTCTGTGTTGGTGGTGGAACCGGGATTTGGACCTTGAAATTGGGAGGCTCCCTGGTTTGCATCTCTTAGTGCCACACACATTTCCTCACCGAGTCATGGACAGGAGTCACAGGGCTAGAGGTTTTAATCAACAACCCCAACCCCGCTCCCTCACTGGCTGCCCTCTGACCTCTACCCTATGACTCTGGGCTCGGACTAGGTGCCGACTCCATTCCTTCTTAATTATTTTTAAGAACATTTAAAAATAACTCATTTATAGCTTTGGTTTGTGGATAAGTCTTTCTGAGATCCATGGGCTCTGGTAGGTTTATGTCAGTAGCTTCTCAAAATAGGAGATCACAGAGTGGATATGTATGTCAATTGGTCCAAACTAGACCCAGCTTTCTGGCTTTATTAGTCCAAGAAAATGGTTCCATATGTTGAGCAGCAAACCCAGTATCACCACCAACATAGTGCGGTTACCATAGTAACATGTCCCAAGGTGCTTCACAGGAGCGTTATCAGACAAAAATTGACACCGAGCCACATAAGGAGATATTAGGACAGGTGACCAAAAGCTTGGTGAAAACGTTAGGTTTTACGGAATGTCTTAAAAGAGGGGAGAAAGAAAGACTTGCATTTCTATAGCGCCTTTCACGACCTCAGGACGTCGCAAAGAGCTTTACAGCCAATGAAGCCCTTTTGAAGTGTAGTCAGTGTTGTATGTAGGAAAGGTAGAGAGGCGCAGTGAGTGAGTGACAGTAAGAGACATGTGGAGTGAGAGATAGAGTGAGTGAAAAACAGAATGTCAGAGGTAGAGTGAGGGAGAGGGTGACAGAGATAGTTAGGAACTGAAAGAGAGAGTGGGGGAAAGGAATTGTAGGAGACCCCGTGTGTCTGTGTCTAAACAACAGCTTAATGTCTCAGTTGGTGACTCCCTGCTCTGGTGAAGGATCACACCAGATACGTATGAATGTGTCGGACAGGAAAAACCAGCTTGGCCCATTCAGCCTGTCCCATACCACCCACCCGGAGCCACGTAATCTCCTCGGAGAGGCGAACAAACCAGATGAGAAACCCTTGCCGATTAGGAGGAAAAAATCTGAACAATTCCTCTCCGTTCCTTTCAGATGATCGAAACTAGTCCAGGAGACCATATCCACCCTGACTTATTCCAGGCACCTCTGTCGTGAGCCTACTGTGTGGTGCCTTATTGAAGGCCTTTTGCAAATCCAAATATATGACATCAACTACATTACCCTGGTCTACTCTTTCTGTTACTTCTTCAATTAATCCAATAAGGTTGGTCAAGGATGACCTGTTCTTTTGATACCTAACCCTTGATTACAGAATATCTATCTCTTGATATTGTTGTTTGTGGGAGCTTGCTGTGTGCAAATTGGTTGCCGTGTTTCCTACATTACAACAGTGACTACACTCCAAAAGTACTTCATTGGCTGCAAAGATCTTTGAGGCATCTGGTGTTCGTGAAAGGCGCTATATAAATACAAGTCGTTTTAAGTCATTCTTTGATTGCAGGATACCCACCTCAATCCGTCTTTTCCTTTTAGGTGGTGTCCAGGCTGCCATGGATTTGAAATTTGGCTCGTAACTGCTCCCCGCTCCCACCCCACCCCTGGGCTGACCCCCCCCCCCCCCCCCCAACTCCTGGGTGCACCTCATCCTCCCACTCCCACCCCTGCCCTGGGCTGACCCTCACCCTCCCACTCCCACCCCTGCCCTGGGCTGACCCTCACCCTCCCACTCCCACCCCTGCCCTGGGCACACCCCATCCTCCTGCGTCCTAGCTCAGCCGAACAATGTCCCTCTTATTAAGCGAAATCCTGACTGCTAACGGATGGGTTTTGGCATTTACCTTGGAAACCCTGCTGGCCGACACAAGAAGGTGTGTGTACTCACCATCAGACATGGTGCTGGAAGGATGCACGAGAGAGAGAGAGCGAGTTCAGCGAGCAAGCGTGGCAGTGGGTGTTCTGGCTCGAACCCCGGGCGGGTGTAAGACTATGTCAGACAAGAATAAATGAAATATTAATGGGCTGGGTAATGTTCCTCCCAGTCACACGGCGGCTGTTAGCGAGATGTCCGTGTTGGAGACTCCGGTCACATGAAAAATCTGCCCGAGTTCCTCTGTTTCTGCCAGAACAGAAATCACAGCAGCTAAATCATTAACCTGTAGCCTGGAGTATCGAGCACGTGTCTAACCAGGGACCGAGGAGGCTGCAACTCCAGAAATACTCCTGCTCCCCATTTTAATTATTTGTTCGATTTTCCCCACTCCCACTTTAAAACAAAAATCATTCCTGGGATGTGGGGGTCGCGGCATTTATTCCCTGTCCCTAATTGCCCTCGAGAAGGTATGGTGAGCTGCCTTCTTGAACCACTACAGTCCGTGTGGTGAAGATAAAAGCGAGCCTTGCATTTATATAGCGCCTTTCACGACCACCAGACGTCTCAAAGCGCTTCACAGGCAATGAAGTATTTTTGAAGTGTTGGAATGTGGTAAACGTGGCAGGTAATTGGTAACAAATCTTGCCTCTGAGTCAGAAGGTTGTGGGTTCAAGTCCCATTCCAGGGACTTGGGAACAAATAACTAGGCTGACTCTCCAGTGCAGTACTGAGGGAGTGCTGCACTGTCGGAGGGGCAATACTGAGGGAATGCCGCATTGTTGAAGGGGCAATACTGAGGGAGTGCCGCACTATCGGAGGGGCAATACTGAGGGAGTGCAGCATTGTCGGAGGGGCAGTACTGAGGGAGTGCTTCACTGTCGGAGGGGCAGTACTGAGGGAGTGCTTCACTGTTGGAGGGGCAGTACTGAGGGAGTGCTTCACTGTCAGAGGGGCAGTACTGAGGGAGTGCTTCACTGTCGGAGGGGCAGTACTGAGGGAATGCCGTACTGTTGATGGGGCAATACTGAGGGAGTGCCGCACTGTCGGAGGGGCAGTACTGAGGGAGTGCCGCACTGTCGGAGGGGCAGTACTGAGGGAGTGCTGCACTGTCGGAGGGGCAGTACTGAGGGAGTGCCGCACTGTCAGAGGGACAGTACTAAGGGAGCGCAGCACTGTCGGAGGGGCAGTACTGAGGGAGTGCTTCACTGTCGGAGGGGCAGTACTGAGGGAGTGCTGCACTGTCGGAGGGGCAGTACTGAGGGAGTGCTGCACTGCCAGAGGTGTCATCTTTCGGATGAGGCATTAAACCGAAGCACCGTGTGCTCTCTCAGGGGGATCTAAAATATCCCACGGCCACTATTACAAAGATGAGTAGCAAGTTATCCCCTGTGTCCTGGAGCCAATGTTGATCCCTCAATCAACATCAGCAAAAAACAGATTATCTGATCATTAACATGTTGCTGTTTGTGGGAGCTTGCTGTGCCCAATTTGGCTGCCGCATTTCCCACATTACAACAGTGACTACACCCCAAAAGTACTTCATTGGCTGGAAAGCACTTTGAGACGTCCGGTGGTTGTGAAAGGCGCTATATAAATGCAAGTCTTTCTTTCGCTCGCACCCTCCTCTGTTGTTTTCCTGTGATGTGCACATTGTTCTCCAAGTTAATGGCTTAACACTCCGCGTAACTGATTTACCGTTCTGTCGATCACATGTGGCATTAATAGTGAGGCTGTGTTAATTGAAGTTTCCATTGACGAATGTTGCACACGTCACATCGAGTTCAAGTCAGTGCTGCACATTCAAGTGCTCGATTAAGCTACATCTGTCTACCACCCTGCTTTAGGAGTTCTCCCCGGTGTCCTGGGGCCAATATTTATCCCTTAATCCACATAACAAAAAAGAGATTATCTGGTCATTATCACATTGCTGTTTGTGGGAGCTTGCTGTGTGCAAATTGGCTGCTGCGTTTCCCACATTACAACAGTGACTACACTCCAAAAGTACTTCATTGGCTGTAAAGCGCTTTGGGACGTCCAGTGACCGTGAAAGGCCTTTCTTTCTCCATCACCTGCGCACCTATTCTGCTTTAGCGTGCCTTTCTACATTTCTGGTGCTAAATTGAGTTGTGTTAACCAAGCTCTAATTATCCGCCTCCCTATTATGCA
Source organism: Pristiophorus japonicus (assembly GCF_044704955.1). Classification (NCBI taxonomy): domain Eukaryota; kingdom Metazoa; phylum Chordata; class Chondrichthyes; family Pristiophoridae; genus Pristiophorus; species Pristiophorus japonicus. Next base: position 213,637,290 of record NC_091987.1, on the reverse strand, counting down.
CCTTGACCATCATCATCATCATAGGCAGTCCCTCAGAATCGAGGAAGACTTGCTTCCACTCTTAGCATGAGTTCTTAGGTGGCTGAACAGTCCAATATGAGAACCACAGTCCCTGTCACAGGTGGGACAGACAGTGGTTGAGGGAAAGGGAGGGTGGGACTGGTTTGCCGCACGCTCCTTCCGCTGCCTGCGCTTGATTTCTGCATGCTCTCGGCGACGAGACTCGAGGTGCTCAGCGCCCTCCCGAATGTACTTCCTCCACTTAGGGCGGTCTTGGGCCAGGGACTCACAGGTGTCGGTGGGGATGTTGCATTTTATCAGGGAGGCTTTGAGGGTGTCCTTGTAACGTTTTCTCTGCCCACTTTTGGCTCGTTTGCTGTGGACGAGTTCCGAATAGCGTGCTTGCTTTGGGAGTCTCGTATCTGGCATGAGAACGATGTGGCCTGCCCAGCGGAGCTGATTGAGTGTGTTCAGTGCTTCAAAGCTGGGGATGTTGGCCTGGTTGAGGACGCTAACATTGATGCGTCTGTCCTCCCAGGGGATTTGTAGGATCTTGCAGAGACATCGTTGGTGGTATTTCTCCAGCGATTTGAGGTGTCTACTGTACATGGTCCATGTCTCTGAGCCATACAGGAGGGCAGGTATCACTACAGCCCTGTAGACCATGAGCTTGGTGACAGTTTTGAGGGCCTGGCCTTCAAACACTCTTTTCCTGGCACACGGGAGGCGGTGTTGGATCGCGTTGTCAATGCCTGCTCTTGTTGATAGGAGGCTCCCAAGGTATGGGAAGTGGTCCACGTTGTCCAGGGCCGCGCCGTGGATCTTGATGTTTGGGGGGCAGTGCTGTGCAGCGAGGACAGGCTGGTGGAGGACCTTTGTCTTACTGATGTTTAGCGTAAGGTCTATGCTTTCATACGCCTCGATAAATACTTCGACTATGGCCTGGAGTTCAGCCTCTGTATGTGCACAGACGCAGGCGTTGTCCGTGTACTGTAGCTTGACAACAGAGGTTGGGGTGGTCTTGGACCTGGCCTGGAGACGGCGAAGGTTGAACAGGTTCCCACTGGTTCTGTAGTTTAGTTCCACTCCAGCGGGGAGCTTGTTGACTGTGAGGTGGAGCATGGCGGCGAGGAAGATTGAGAAGAGGGCTGGGGCGATGACGCAGCCCTGTTTGACCCCGGTCCGGATGTGAATTGGGTCTGTGATGGATCCGTTGGTAAGGATCACGGCCTGCATGTTGTCGTGGAGCAGGTGGAGGATGGTGACCTACTTTTGGGGGCATCCGAAATGGAGGAGGACGTTCCATTGAGGAAAAATGCAGGGAACAGCACCAGCCCTTAAACATGGCCTTCTTTGACCTTACAAAGGCCTTTGAAACTGTCAACCGCGAGGGTCCATGGAGTGACCACCTTGACCAGCCTTGCACAAGACACTGTGTCAGTGCACAGCTCGTCTGACACCAGGCCCCTCCTGCCCGACAGGAAACCACCACCCAGACCAGCCCCCATTATTTGCAGTGTCCTTGTCTGCATTCACAGCCCTAAGGTCTGCATAAGACAAAAGTAGTGCAGTGGTTATGTTACCGGATGTGTAATCTAGAGAAGGTGAGTTCGAATCCCCCCCCATAGCAGTTTGAGAATTTTGAATTTTAAAAGAATCTGAAAGTTAAAACGGCGGAATCAGTAAAAGTGACCATGAAACTGTCAGATTGTCGTAAAAACCCAACTGGTTCACTCATGTCCCTTTGAGAAGGAAATCTGCCGCCCTTACCCGGTCTGGCCTATACGTGACTCCAGCTTGGCATTAATTAACGGCCCTCTGATGTGGCCCCGTGTGCCATTCCGATGTAACAAACCACTACAAGGAACAGACACGTAGATATTGTTTGATGATAAAAGACCCAGGTCCATCTGGTTTGCCTCCTACCATCCCAGTAGTCGCAATACAGCGATAATGGAGTTGTTGACCAATCACAGCGATCACTCTTTATCAATGAGTCTACGTCAGATCCAGACACGAGGTGAGGAAAACCCCCAGTGGAGGGAGAGCTTTGGGGCCCACAGGTTCAAAGTTATCTGTTCTGCCCGAGCTCGCTGCCCTCACCGCACGTCACATCTCTAATACTGGATCCCCAAAATATTATTTTCTGAAAGAATAACTGAAACAGTTCAGGAAGGCCACCGTCTGAGGGCAAGTAGGGACGGGAAATAAATGCCGTGGAAGAGAAAGAAATACTTGCCCACCAGAAACACTCAACAATAACAATTTGTATATATATAGCGCCTTTAACCCTGTGTTCTGGCAGATGATGAACATAAGAAATAGGAGCAGGAGTAGGCCATACGGCCCCTCGAGCCTGCTCCGCTATTTAACACGATCATGGCTGATCTGATCATGGACTCTGGTCCTCTTCCCTGCCTGCTCCCCATACCCCTTATTGGTTAAGAAACTGTCTATCTCTGTCTTAAATTTATTCAATGTCCCAGCTTCCACAGCTCTGTGAGGCAGCGAATTCCACAGATTTACAACCCTCTGAGAAGAAATTCCTCCTCAGCTGTTTTAAACGGGCGGCGCCTTATTCTAAGATCATGCCCCCTAGTTCTAGTCTCCCTATCAGTGCAAACATCCTCTCTGCATCCACCTTGTCAAGCCCCCTCATAATCTTATACGTTTCGATAAGATCTCCTCTCATTCTTCTGAACTCCAATGAGTAGAGGCCCAACCTACTCAACCTTTCCTCATAAGTTAACCCCCTCATCCCCGGAATCAACCGAGTGAACCTTCTCTGAACTGCCTCCAAAGCAAGTATATGAAGGTTCCACTCTAGTCACAGAGCACTGTCACGTCCATCTCTCAGGTCCCTTACCTACCCCCCCTCCTCACCCCTCGACTTTAACTCCTACACCGGGAGTTCCCTCGGCGGAGGATACGTGAGGTTTCCTCCGAAGTTACGTCGAATGATCGTGCGTACCACCGAGGAAACTCCCATCGCTAGAGCCAGCGCTGCTTTAATACCCTGCGGACAAGCGCTGACTTTATCAGGGGGAGAGGGTTAAACAGAGAAACGGCTGGCAACTTAAAAATAAAAACAGGAGGTGCTGGAATCAGGTCAGTCAACATCAAGAGAGGGAACAGACAGGTTAATGTTTCACATCGAGCACCTCCCATCGGCAGAAAAGGCTCAATCTCAGTCCGATGGACCTGCTCTGTACTGTTGTTGGGGTGACTTATTAATGAGTCTGTAACAAGTGCTTTCTATAAATTAGTTGATTGTGGATTGCCCACCGCTTGGGGCAAATTTTGACCGGAACCCAACCGGGGAACGCCTTCATATATTGTCCCCAGCACTTCATACAGAGCCACCTTCTATTGGCATTATTGACTGCTCTTCAGTGATTGGACATGCTTACACAGAATTACATCGGATATACTGCACAGAAACAGGCCATTCGGCCCAACCAGTCTGTGCCGGCGTTTATGCTCCACTCGAGCCTCCTCCTGTCTTTCCTCATCTAAATCTATCAGCATAACCCTCTAGTCCCTTGTCCCCCATTGGCCTGTCCAGCCTCTCCTTTCGATTCTATTCGCCTCAACCCCTCCCTGTGGCAGCAAGTTCCACATTCTCACCGCTCTCTGGGTAAAGAAGTTTCTCCTGAATTCCCTATTGGATTTCTTGGTGACTATCTTAGGTTGAACCTACTAAACGTCCCCAGAACTCCAAACTTCACCCTTCGATATTTTGACACCATTCACTGGCTTTGTCCATTTTTGCTTCTAGTAATGCCCATCCGTATTAAGCTGCATCAGCTTTCGTCAAAGTTATGGGGGCGGAGGGCCATGAGGATATTCCGCGTGTTGGCAGCATGAATCACAAGGCGCAAACAACCGCTAAACTCATCAATGACTGAGGGTAACGCCGGGTCCCTGGGCTTTGCACAAAGGGGTGTAGGAGGCCACACGCCCGTATTATGAAGCCCTGGTCAGTGCATTACTCCGCCTGCACAGAACCAATCAGGCTAGGCTAGACTGCGACAATGTCGGCTGGTTTGGAGAAATGACACGGAAGGGCACCGAAGTCAATAAATAGAGTTAGGCGCCTGAAGAGATAGAATCCAGGTAGTGAGAGGCGTTAACATGGGGGGGAAGGGGGAGACAGGGCAGCTGGAGGTGAGCTTCTGGCAATAGGAACAGGAGATGGTCGATGGGGAGCGAATAGAAGATCAAATTGAGCATATTTGAGTTCTCTGATACAAGTGGCAAAAGGTTTTTGTTCAGGATGTTCAAACACTTCCTTAATTTTCTGCGATTTGTTTAATCGGACTACTTCTTCTTTCGAAAGAACGCTCCTTAGACCACTTGACCAAAATAATGAATGTTCTTCCAGAGGTGGTCAGTCTCACACTTCAACCAGTGACAACATATTCGCTGGGCTCCCACTTCTAAATGCTCAGCGGGATATTACAGTGAATAGTTATTGATCGACTAGTGACTAATGTGTGCACGTGTGAGTATGCTCACAGGTTGGTGGAGCTGTTGAGTTGGGAGTGGCTTAGCCAGTCATGTGATGTTCACAAGACTCAATAAAACCCCAGACAGTTGGGTTCGGGGGAATCCACGATGGGACAGGTGGTTGTGAGCCTGGTGGATAAACTGGTAATGTGTAGTGTGATTGTTAAACCTTTTGCTAATAAACCAACTAGTTCTTAATGGTAATGTGTTGCTATGAATTCTTAAGCAAAGAACCCATGAAGCAAATACATTACAGTGACCATACCCAGTGCCTGGATTGCACGTAATAGTGTTTTTGTCTGACCAGACTGTCATTTGCTTAATTTGAATTGTTAGATTAATTTTTCTATTCAAACCTGTTGTGAAATTACTATTTGGAAAATTAGACCTTTGTTTGCTCTGGGAAACTCATTTCCAAACATAACGAAGACAAATCCTGCTCACACCAATACCAAGTCAAATAACCATCAACTCATCCCAGTTTCGTAACTCCTTCCTTTATTTTTCTGGGTATCACTAATAGTCTCATTTATTGATTGTTTTTTTATATACAGTAGTCCTTTCTCAAACCAGCACCTCGACTGTGAGTGGAAACGACTTTATAACAAGCACACACACTGACTGGTTCAAAGTGTTAAATATCAATATTGAATACACTATCACACACAGAGACAGCACTGTAGCAATGTCAGACTGTGAAGGGCTGAGACCAACGAGAGAGCTGCACTCATCCTCAGCTGCTCACACATGTTTTCCTAGACACGATCACACATGTGAACACGTACACACACACGGTCACACGTGTGAACACATACACGCTCACATATGTGAACACATGCACACACACACACGTGAACACGCACGCTCACACACACGGATACATGAACACTCACCCACTGTTACGGAAGCACAATCTGGCAAGACTGGGAATATATCAAACTAACACAAACGCCACTTACTACCCGACAAAACTACACATCTTTTGGGACGACCAACACGAGGCGGAGTACGACAATCCAACGACACAGCACAAGAATCGCACATCGTTTACTGATTTCAGTATTTATATATTTTAATTCAAGAACCGTGAAGCAAACTGAACGGAGCTTCGAGTCTCCGAGCAGCGGACGTTGTCGGGAGCGATGGCGTGAGTCTTCAGAAACCCGTCAAAGAGGCCAACGATTTCAATGGCTTCAGGTCTCTCACTGACCTCTTCCTGTCAGGACAAAGCAGAGACACCAATTTTTAATTTTTCTGTTAAAGAGCTGGGTACGTGGGATCCCTGGAGCGCTGTGCGGTCACCCAGCTTACAGGGAACATTGGTCCCACCCTAACTGCATATCCCTCTATCCCTTTCTCCCTCGTGTGTCTATCTTGCTTCCCCTTAAGGCACCTTTGTCATTCACCTCAACCACTCCCTGTGGCAGCGAGTTCCACATTCTCATCACTCTCTGGGTAAAGAAGTTTCTCCTGAATTCCCTAATGCATTTATTATCAACTATCTGATCGTTTTGGAATTTCTTTATGAAAATACTCCTGATGGTTAGTAAATTTCCCAGGAAATCTAACCAGCAAATGTATATAATTCAACTGTGTTTTGCAGATAACACAAAGATTAGTGGGAAAGCGGGTTGTGTAGAGGACACAGAGAGGCTGCAAAGAGATTTAGATAGGTTAAGCGAATGGGCTAAGGTTTGGCAGATGGAATACAATGTCGGAAAATGTGAGGTCATCCACCTTGGGGAAAAAAAACAGTAAAAGGGAATATTATTTGAATGGGGAGAAATTACAACATGCTGCGGTGCAGAGGGACCTGGGGGTCCTTGTGCATGAATCCCAAAAAGTTAGTTTGCAGGTGCAGCAGGTAATCAGGAAGGCGAATGGAATGTTGGCCTTCATTGCGAGAGGGATGGAGTACAAAAGCAGGGAGGTCCTGCTGCAACTGTACAGGGTATTGGTGAGGCCGCACCTGGAGTACTGCGTGCAGTTTTGGTCACCTTACTTAAGGAAGGATATACTGGCTTTGGAGGGGGTACAGAGACGATTCACTAGGCTGATTCCGGAGATGAGGGGGTTACCTTATGATGATAGATTGAGTAGACTGGGTCTTTACTCGTTGGAGTTCAGAAGGATGAGGGGTGATCTTATAGAAACATTTAAAGTAATGAAAGGGATAGACAAGATAGAGGCAGAGAGGTTGTTTCCACTGGTCGGGGAGACTAGAACTAGGGGGCACAGCCTCAAAATACGGGGGAGCCAATTTAAAACCCGAGTTGAAAAGGAATTTCTTCTCCCAGAGGGTTGTGAATCTGTGAAATTCTCTGCCCAAGGAAGCAGTTGAGGCTAGCTCATTGAATGTATTAAAATCACAGATAGATAGAATTTTAACCAATAAGGGAATTAAGGGTTATGGGGAGCAGGCGGGTAAGTGGAGCTGAGTCCACGGCCAGATCAGCCATGATCTTGTTGAGTGGCGGAGCAGGCTCGAGGGGCTAGATGTTCCATGTTCTTATGTTCTTATGTTAAATGCCACAAAATACGGTCACTGTATAGAGGTAGGTGCAGACAGAATTAGCTTGGCGTATAAATATAAATTCATGCATTGCACTAAAGCGGAGGATGGTCTAAGGTGGCCAACTCAGACCCCGCTTTCTTAAGTCTTCATGATAGTACCTTGGGATCTTTTGTGTCCACCTGAGAGAGCAGACGGGGCCTCGGTTTAACGACCCATCAGAAAGACGGCACCTCCGACAGTGCGGCACTCCCTCAGCACTGCACTCCAGTTTAAGCCTGGATTACATGCTCGAGTCTCTGGAATGGGACTTGAACCCATGACCTTTTGACTCAAGCGACTGAGATTGTTATTCACACCCTATCTAGACTAACCTTTTTCTAACTTCTGTCATTACCATTTCAATTCAGTCCATCATCACTTTTTGTCTCTAATCTCTCCTGTCTTCCACCCAATCAGACCTTCCATTTTGTTCTTTCTTCCCCTCCCCCTTTGAGTGCGCCTTAAGAATTTATTCTTTTTGAACATTCGCCGGTTCTGACGAAGGATCATCGACCTGAAACGTCAACTCTGTTTCTTTCTCTCCACAGATGCTGCCTGACCCGCTGAGATTTCCAGCATGCTCTGTTTTTATTTCAGATTCCAGCGTCCGCAGTACTTTGCTTTTTGTGTTAGTGTGTCGGAACAGCTCGACATTGCAACAGTGACTGCACTTGAAAAGTCCTTCATTGGCTGTGAAGCACTTTGCGGCGTCCGGAGGAGGTTGTGAACGGCGCTTTATCAATGCAAGTCTTTCTTTGCATCTGCTTCCCACTTCGCCTGGCTTGGCGATTGTGTGGCAAATCATGGGCATGCCAACCTCTTGGCTCTATGCTGAACCGTGCCATGTTAGACTCCGCCAGCTGAACAAAAGTCCTTCTGAGGGACAAGGTGGCATCAAACGGTGTAAGGTGACAACAGATGAACAGGATGATGATGGAGTATGGGACAGGAAGATGGGTGGAGAATGGAACAGGAAGTTGGGTGGAGAATGGAACAGGAAGTTGGGTGGAGTATGGGACAGGCCGACGGGTGGAGAATGGGACAGGAAGTTGGGTGGGGAATGGAACAGGAAGTTGGGTGGAGAATGGAACAGGAAGATGGGTGGAGTATGGGACAGGCCGACGGGTGGAGAATGGGACAGGAAGTTGGGTGGAGAATGGAACAGGAAGTTGGGTGGAGAATGGAACAGGAAGTTGGGTGGAGTATGGGACAGGCTGACGGGTGGAGAATGGGACAGGAAGTTGGGTGGGGAATGGACAGGCCGACGGGTGGAGAATGGGACAGGAAGTTGGGTGGAGAATGGAACAGGAAGATGGGTGGAGTATGGGACAGGCCGACGGGTGGAGAATGGGACAGGAAGTTGGGTGGAGAATGGAACAGGAAGTTGGGTGGAGAATGGAACAGGAAGTTGGGTGGAGTATGGGACAGGCTGACGGGTGGAGAATGGGACAGGAAGTTGGGTGGAGAATGGGACAGGAAGTTGGGTGGAGAATGGGACAGGAAGTTGGGTGGAGAATGGGACAGGAAGTTGGGTGGAGAATGGAACAGGAAGTTGGGTGGAGAATGGAACAGGAAGATGGGTGGAGTATGGGTCTTACATGATTGGTCCTCATCAGTTCCCCGCCTTAGCTGCTGCTGCTGCTTCCGTTGCTGTGACGAGAGAGAGAGAAACAACAATGTTTACCGTGGCGCCATGACAACGCAGTCAGATGCTGAATGAGGAGCAGTTGAAGCTTTGAAACGAATACTACCGACCTCCCCTCCCCATCCCCCCCCAGGCCCCGAGCCAGCATTCCTCCCCATGTTCAATATGGACTGTTCAATCCAAGTGAATATTCAAGGCGAGTTTACGGGCAGGTGTGGGAGAATGTTCCTTCACTGCCAGTCTCAATTGGAGGTGCACAACATGCAGTATATCCCAGATCTCTGTAACCTCCTCCAGCCCTACAACCCTCCGAGATCTTTGCATACCTCCAATTCTGGCCTCTTCACTCCACCATCGGTGGCCTTGCCTTCAGCTGCTTAGGCCCCAAGCTCTGGAATTCCCTCCCTGAACCTCTCCACCTCTTTTAAGACACTCAGGTGGTTGTGACCCTGGTGGATGAACCGGTAACGTGTAGTGTGATTGTTAAACCTTTGCTAATATCCAACTAGTTCTTAAGAGCAACGTGTTGCCGTGAATTCATAGAAACATAGAAACATAGAAAATAGGTGCAGGAGTAGGCCATTCGGCCCTTCTAGCCTGCACCGCCATTCAATGAGTTCATGGCTGAACATGCAACTTCAGTACCCCATTCCTGCTTTCTTACGCAAAGAACCCATGAAGCAAATATGTAACACAGTTGACCCTTCTCAAAGATTAAAACCTGGTGAGTGAAACTCTGGCGCACCTGTGCTCAGAGCTGTGTTGTTGCCAAAGTCCAGAGCAGTGCAGAGCCAGCAGTATAGCTCTGCTGCTACCTGGCCAGTACTGGCAAATAATGGTTCATGCAGCAAGAGCAGCGAGATTTTGGGTCCAGGGTGCCAGTTCTAAGTGACATTGCAGGCGGACGGGACTCTCAGTGCGCCGTGAGGATTCCGAGGGCGGGTGCAGAACATGTATCTGTGCAAGCTGTTCTCCCAGAGATTCGTAGGCATGTCAGGGACACCGATTCACTCAGTGCCTTCGAGCAAGAGCTGGGGCGGAAAGCACCTCGGACAAGAGGGAGGTGTCCCACAGCGTAAAGTGATCTCCTGGACCACTTTCGATCACCCAAGGGGGTCGCTGAGGAATTCCCCAGACCCCGCAAATTGGCCCGGGATTTTGCCTCTCCCTGGAGATCACACGTTTTTTTTTGGGTGGGGTGAGGAGGTTGCATATACTGTGATGCACAAGGTACCACAATTGTGTCGGACCGGCTGAATGGACCGAAGGGGCATTTCCTGAGCGACATTGTTCATACGCATGCCTGAAACACTGTCAACAAATGGCCTTCCCGATGGGAACGGTAATTTGGCCGATCGGAGTTCCTCCATCCAGGAGGAACATACAGCCCCCTCATCCCACTGTGTCTTTCTCTACAAGACCCAGATATGTCTACCTCACCTTTGTTGGTGATCAAGGTTTCTGCCTGGGCCTCCTCATCACTGGGAGTTCTGAAGTAAAAAATAGAAATGCAAATGTATCAGAACATACGAGCATCACTCCGGATTTATCTTGTCATTCAAAATGTAATTACTTGTTGCATTTATGAAGGTTGTCAGTGTTAGCACTCCCAGGGCTGGTATAGCATAAATAAAATTCCCTCTACACTATTTCAAACACTCCCAGGGCAGGTACAGCACGAGGTTAAATACAGAGTAAAGCTCCCTCTACACTGTCCCATCAAACACTCCCAGGGCAGGTACAGGGGGTTAGATACAAAGTAAAGCTCCTTCTACACTGTCCCATCAAACACTCCCAGGGCAGGTACAGGGGGTTAGACACAAAGTAAAGCTCCCTTTACACTGTCCCAACAAACACTCCCAGGGCAGGTATAGCACGGGGTTAGATACAGAGTAAAGCTCCCTCTACACTATCCCATCCAACACTCCCAGGGCAGGTACAGCACGGGGTTAGATACAGAGTAAAGCTCCCTCTACACTGTCCCATCCAACATTCCCAGGGCAGGTACAGCACGGGGTTAGATAGAGAGTAAAGCTCCCTCTACACTGTCCCATCAAACACTCCCAGGGCAGGTACAGGGGGTTAGATACAGAGTAAAGCTCCCTCTACACTGTCCCATCAAACACCCCCAGGGCAGGTACAGCACGGAGTTAGATACAGAGTAAAGCTCCCTCTACACTGTCCCATCAAACACTCCCAGGGCAGGTAATAGCACAGGGTTAGATACAGAGTAAAGCTCTCTCTACAATGTCCCATCAAACACTCCCAGAGCAGGTACAGAGGGTTAGATACAGAGTAAAGCTCCCTCTACACTGTCCCATCAAACACTCCCAGGGTAGGTACAGGGGGTTAGATACAGAGTAAAGCTCCCTCTACACTGTCCCTTCAAACACTCCCAGGGCAGGTACAAGGGGGTTAGATACAGAGTAAAGCTCTCTCTACACTGTCCCATCTGGAGCAAGATGAGCCTGCATTGCATGCAGGACTTGGTTACAATGCAGAAACAAATCGAATGCTTTGTTTAAATGTATTTGACCCATTAATTGCACGTCAGACATAATTATATCTGAGGGATAATAGTGTTTACTTTCATTGTCTGTAACTAAAAGTGAAAAGGCAGTTGCATAGGAACAGGAGTCAGCCACTCAGCCCTTCAAACCTGTTCATCATTGAATTAAATCGTGACTGCATGTACCTCAACTCCATTTCCCGCCACAGCTTTATGTCCCTCGCTACCCTTTCCTACAGATCGATGTCGGTGTTGAAAATTGCCGCATTATCTGCAACATTTTGGGGGAGAGAGTTACAGATCTCCCCTGCCCTGTGTGTGGAAATGTGCTTCTTGCTTTCACTCCCCAATAGCTTGGGTCTAATTTTAAGGGCATGCCCTCTTGTTCTGGACTCCCCCAATTGGAGGAAATAGTTAACACTCAGATTGTACAGAAACAATCGGACACAAGGAACAGGCGGGCAGGCAGATGGCCGTTCCTGGAGGCAGCAGTGTGATCGACAGACTCTGCACAGACGGCCAAGCTCTGTCGGTCCTCCTTTTCTCATCTCTCGGCCCTCCCCGCCCGCTCCCTGCCATTACCTGGCCTTCTGGTTGAGGGTGCAGCGACACTTCCGACCTGCAAGAGACGACAGGAATGAGACACTCTCGGACAACGGGACGAAGACCAAGGATAAATGCGGCACAGGGACAGCGTAAAACATCCATCGGGTCTACTCACTCAAGATCAGCAGGATGCCGAGGGTAAAGAGTACGACGGCAAACACCAGACCTCCGATCCGTAGTGTCTCGTAATCTGCAAACAGACCGTCACATTTACTGCTCGGCTCCATAACCAGAGAATCCTGGTGGGATTGGATCAAACTGCGGGGGGGTGCATGTTGCTCTCGGACAGTGCGTGTTTGTAGAATCATAGAATCACACGGCACAGAAGGAGGCCATTTGGCCCATCATGCCTGTGCTGTTTCTTTGAAAGAGTGGTCCGATTAGTCCCACTCCCTTTGCTCTTTCCCCATAACCCTGCAAAAAATTACCCCATCCAAAATATTTATCCAATTCTCTTTTGAAAGTTACTATTGAATGTATAAGAACATAAGAAATAGGAGCAGGAGTAGTCCATACGGCCCCTCGAGCCTTCTCCACCATTTAATACAATCATAGCTGATCCGATCATGGACTCAGCTCCACTTCCCTGCCCGCTCCCCATAACCCCTTGTCGTTTAAGAAACTGTCTATCTCTGTCTTAAATTTATTCAATGTCCCGGCTTCCACAGCTCCCTGAAGCAGCGAATTCCACAGATTTACTACCCTCAGAGAAGAAATTCCTCCTCATCTCAGTTTTAAATGGGCGGCCCCTTATTCTAAGATCGTGCCCTCTAGTTCTAGTCTCCCCCATCAGTGGAAATATTCTCTCTGCATCCACCTTGTCAAGTCCCCTCATAATCTCATACGTTCCTTTCAGGCAGCCCATTCCAGATCACAACAACTCAAGTGTGTTGGTGCACTGAGAACGTACAAAGAGGATAAAACATTTCCCCCCAATAGTATTGGGCTAACTTCACATAGAAACATAGAAAATAGGTGCAGGAGTAGGCCATTCAGCCCTTCTAACCTGCACCGCCATTCAATGAGTTCACTGCCCTGTGTAGTACTGAGCCTCACAGGCTAGAGGTGTTGAATCGCTAGAGTTAACTATCCTCGAGTGAGACAGCGGCAGGGGTGGTACAATGCGGGAACATTGACCCAGGGGGATCATCAAAAAGAAAAAGACTTGGATTTATATAGCGCCTTTCACGACTACCGGACATCTCAAAGCGCTTTACAGCCAATGAAGTACTTTTGAAGTGTAGTCACTGCTGTAATGTGGAAACGGGACAGCTAATTTGCACACAGCAAGCTCCCACACACAGCAATGTGATAATGACCAGATAATCTATTTTAGTGATGTTGACGAGGGATAAATATTGGCCCCAGGACACCGGGGAGAACTCCCCTGCTCTTCTTCAAAATAGTGTCATGGGTTCATTTACATCCACCTGAGAGGACAGAGAGGGCCTCGGTTTAACGTCTCATCCGAAAGACGGCACCTCCGACAGTGCGGCGCTCCCTCAGTACTGCCCCTCCAACAGTGCGGCGTTCCCTCAGCACTGCCCCTCCGACAGTGCGGCGCTCCCTCAGCACTGCCCCTCCGACAGTGCGGCACTCCCTCAGCACTGCCCCTCCGACAGTGCGGCACTCCCTCAGCACTGCCCCTCCGACAGTGCGGCACTCCCTCAGCACTGCCCCTCCGACAGTGCGGCACTCCCTCAGCACTGCACTGGGTGTCAGGATTTCTATTCCTGATGAATTCAGTATTGGAGTGTGTGCAAATCTGGTGGTCACTGTCCAGAGACAGATGGGGACATGTTAGATGCAAGTCAAAATTTTCCAAAAACCTCCAGATTGAGGAATTATGCTCTTGGGTTGGAAAATTGCAAATACCTTTCCGTTATGTGAGTAGAGGGAGAGTGAAGCCAAGTATCAAAAGAGAGAGGCGGGAGTCGAGAGAGGCAGCGGCCTATAAAAGGCTCAGCAATCCGGGGAGCGTCGAGAGAGGCGTACTTGTGCAGCTCCAGCTGAGAGAAGTCAAAAAAGAAGTAGAAAGAAATCAAAAGGTGACGTCACAGCCAACGTGGTAAGTGATTGGCTGCTGATTGGTGAGTAGTTTTTCTTTTTCTTTATTAGTCAGTAACTTTTAACATTGTTGTCGGCAATTTAAGTGTATCTAAGGGTTAAGTCATGGCAGGACAGCTCGGTCACGTGATATGCTCCTCCTGTACCATGTGGGAACACGGGGACAACACCAGTGTCCCTGACGACTACATGTGCGGGAAGTGTGTCCACCTCCGGCTACTGACGGTCCGCGTTGCGGAGTTGGAGCTGAAGGTGGATTCACTCTGGAGCATCCACGATGCTGAGAATGACGTGAGTATCACGTGTAGCGAGTTGGTCTTACCGCAGGAGAAGGGTCCACAGCCAGCGAGGGAATGGAAGACCAGCAGGAAGAGTAGTGCAAGGAAGGTAGTGCAGGGGTCCCCTGTGGTCATCCCACTGCAAAACAGATACACTGCTTTGAGTGCTGTTGAAGGGGACGACTCATCAGGAGCGGGCAGCAGCAGCCAAGTTCATGGCACCATGGCTGGCTCTGTTGCACAGGAGGGCAGGAAAAAGAGTGGGCGAGCGATAGTGATAGGGGATTCAATTGTAAGGGGAATAGATAGGCGTTTCTGCGGCCGCAACCGAGACTCCAGGATGGTATGTTGCCTCCCTGGTGCAAGGGTCAAGGATGTCTCGGAGCGGGTGCAGGACATTCTAAAAAGGGAGGGAGAACAGCCAGTTGTCGTGGTGCACGTTGGTACCAATGACATAGGTAAAAAAAAGGGATGAGTTCCTACGAAATGAATTTAAGGAGCTAGGAGCTAAATTAAAAAGTAGGACCTCAAAAGTAGTAATCTCGGGATTGCTACCAGTGCCACGTGCTAGTCAGAGTAGGAATCGCAGGATAGCTCAGATGAATACGTGGCTTGAGCAATGGTGCAGCAGGGAGGGATTCAAATTCCTGGGGCATTGGAACCGGTTCTGGGGGAGGTGGGACTAGTACAATCCGGACGGTCTGCACCTGGGCAGAATCGGAACCAATGTCCTCGGGGGAGTGTTTGCTAGTGCTGTTGGGGAGGAGTTAAACTAATATGGCAGGGGGATGGGAACCAATGCAGGGAGATAGAGGGAAACAAAAAGGAGGCAAAAACAAAAGACAGAAAGGAGATGAGGAAAAGTGGAGGGCAGAGAAACGCAAGGCAAAGAACAAAAAGGGCCATTGTACAGCAAAATTCTAAAAGGACAGAGGGTGTTAAAAAAACAAGCCTAAAGGCTTTGTGTCTTAATGCAAGGAGTATCCGCAATAAGGTGGATGAATTAACTGTGCAAATAGATGTTAACAAATATGATATGATTGGGATTACGGAGACGTGGCTCCAGGATGATCAGGGCTGGGAACTCAACATCCAGGGGTATTCAACATTCAGGAAGGATAGAATAAAAGGAAAAGGAGGTGGGGTAGCATTGCTGGTTAAGGAGGAGATTAAGGCAATAGTTCGGAAGGACATTAGCTTGGATGATGTGGAATCTATATGGGTAGAGCTGCAGAACACCAAAGGGCAAAAAACGTTAGTGGGAGTTGTGTACAGACCTCCAAACAGTAGTAGTGATGTTGGGGAGGGCATCAAACATGAAATTAGGGGTGCGTGCAATAAAGGTGCAGCAGTTATAATGGGAGACTTTAATATGCACATAGATTGGGCTAACCAAACTGGAAGCAATGCGGTGGAGGAGGATTTTCTGGAGTGCATAAGGGATGGTTTTTTAGACCAATATGTCGAGGAACCAACTAGGGGGGAGGCCATCTTAGACTGGGTGTTGTGTAATGAGAGAGGATTAATTAGCAATCTCGTTGTGCGAGGCCCCTTGGGGAAGAGTGACCATAATATGGTGGAATTCTGCATTGGGATGGAGAATGAAACAGTTAATTCAGAGACCATGGTCCAGAACTTAAAGAAGGCTAACTTTGAAGGTATGAGGCGTGAATTGGCTGGGATGGATTGGCGAATGATACTGAAGGGGTTGACTGTGGATGGGCAATGGCAGACATTTAGAGACCGCATGGATGAACTACAACAATTGTACATTCCTGTCTGGCATAAAAATAAAAAAGGGAAGGTGGCTCAACCGTGGCTATCAAGGGAAATCAGGGATAGTATTAAAGCCAAGGAAGTGGCATACAAATTGGCCAGAAATAGCAGCGAACCTGGGGACTGGGAGAAATTTAGAACTCAGCAGAAGAGGACAAAGGGTTTGATTAGGGCAGGGAAAATGGAGTATGAGAAGAAGCTTGCAGGGAACATTAAGATGGACTGCAAAAGTTTCTATAGATATGTAAAGAGAAAAAGGTTAGTAAAGACAAACGTAGGTCCCCTGCAGTCAGAATCAGGGGAAGTCATAACTGGGAACAAAGAAATGGCGGACCAATTGAACAAGTACTTTGGTTCGGTATTCACGAAGGAGGACACGAACAACCTTCCGGTTATAAAAGGGGTCGGGGGGTCTAGTAAGGAGGAGGAACTGAGGGAAATCCTTATTAGCCGGGAAATTGTGTTGGGGAAATTGATGGGATTGAAGGCCGATAAATCCCCAGGGCCTGATGGACTGCATCCCAGAGTACTTAAGGAGGTGGCCTTGGAAATAGTGGATGCGTTGACAGTCATTTTCCAACATTCCATTGACTCTGGATCAGTTCCTATGGAGTGGAGGGTAGCCAATGTAACCCCACTTTTTAAAAAAGGAGGGAGAGAGAAAACAGGGAATTATAGACCGGTCAGCTTGACATCGGTAGTGGGTAAAATGATGGAATCAATTATTAAGGATGTCATAGCAGTGCATTTGGAAAGAGGTGACATGATAGGTCCAAGTCAGCATGGATTTGTGAAAGGGAAATCATGCTTGACAAATCTTCTGGAATTTTTTGAGGATGTTTCCAGTAGAGTGGATAAGGGAGAACCAGTTGATATGGTATATTTGGACTTTCAGAAGGCGTTCGACAAGGTCCCACACAAGAGATTGATGTGCAAAGTTAGAGCACATGGGATTGGGGGTAGTGTACTGACATGGATTGAGAACTGGTTGTCAGACAGGAAGCAAAGAGTAGGAGTAAATGGGTACTTTTCAGAATGGCAGGCAGTGACTGGTGGGGTACCGCAAGGTTCTGTGCTGGGGCCCCAGCTGTTTACACTGTACATTAATGATTTAGATGAGGGGATTAAATGTAGTATCTCCAAATTTGCGGATGACACTAAGTTGGGTGGCAGTGTGAGCTGCGAGGAGGATGCTGTGAGGCTGCAGAGCGACTTGGATAGGTTAGGTGAGTGGGCAAATGCATGGCAGATGAAGTATAATGTGGATAAATGTGAGGTTATCCACTTTGGTGGTAAAAACAGAGAGACAGACTATTATCTGAATGGTGACAGATTAGGAAAAGGGGAAGTGCAAAGAGACCTGGGTGTCATGGTACATCAGTCATTGAAGGTTGGCATGCAGGTGCAGCAGGCGGTTAAGAAAGCAAATGGCATGTTGGCCTTCATAGCGAGGGGATTTGAGTACAGGGGCAGGGAGGTGTTGCTACAGTTGTACAGGGCATTGGTGAGGCCACACCTGGAGTATTGTGTACAGTTTTGGTCTCCTAACCTGAGGAAGGACATTCTTGCTATTGAGGGAATGCAGCGAAGGTTCACCAGACTGATTCCCGGGATGGCGGGACTGACCTATCAAGAAAGACTGGATCAACTGGGCTTGTATTCACTGGAGTTCAGAAGAATGAGAGGGGACCTCATAGAAACATTTAAAATTCTGACGGGGTTAGACAGGTTAGATGCAGGAAGAATGTTCCCAATGTTGGGGAAGTCCAGAACCAGAGGTCACAGTCTAAGGATAAGGGGTAAGCCATTTAGGACCGAGATGCGGAAGAACTTCTTCACCCAGAGAGTGGTGAACCTGTGGAATTCTCTACCACAGAAAGTTGTTGAGGCCAATTCACTAAATATATTCAAAAAGGAGTTAGATGAGGTCCTTACTACTAGGGGGATCAAGGGGTATGGCGAGAAAGCAGGAATGGGGTACTGAAGTTGAATGTTCAGCCATGAACTCATTGAATGGCGGTGCAGGCTAGAAGGGCCGAATGGCCTACTCCTGCACCTATTTTCTATGTTTCTATGTTTCTATCTTCAGGTCTGTCAGTCTAACGTCAATGGTGGGGAAGTTATCACAGGCCGAGTGACTGGGCACTTGACAGGTGCAGAAACCCAGGGGACAGAATGTAAAAACAATCAAACTAATGATTCTCGTTAAATGGAAGACCGAGGAACAAATAAATGAGTCACTCACCGTAATAAAACTGATCTTTCTCTTCAGGTGCAGCGTGTGGGGAACAGAACAAGAAAATGTCAGTTTGTGTGTTTACAGCTGCGACAGATCTTGTGCTCACCAAAAGAAGCACTTTTAGAAAGTGGCGAATACTACCCCCAACTATCCACCCCAACAACCCCCCCCCCCCAACACATCAATCCCCCAACACACCCACCCCAAACCCTCCCAACCCCCAAAACACCCACCATCAACCCTCCCACCCAAACCCTCCTACCCACAACCCCTCCCATCCCCCAAAACACCCACCCCAACCCAAACAGATCAATCCCCCAACACACCCACCCCAAACCCTCCCACCCCCCAAAACACCCACCGTCAACCCTCCCGCTCCACAACTGACAAACCCTCCCACTATCAACCCTCCAACCCCCCCCCCAAACACATCAATCCCCCATACCATGCCAGACACCCCCATCCCATCCCCAACATGCCCACACCCCACCTCCACAGGCCCATCCCAACCGCCCCAATACCCCTACCCCTCACCCATTCCCACGTCTACAGTCCCAACACCCAGCCATCCCTCTCCCCCACCCAACACGCACTCCCCCCACCCCCCCCCCGCCTTATGCCCTTTGATGGATATCAATCACAACCTAATCCCGCTAGCCCACCATAACCCCAGACACCACCTCTTCATCTAATCCCTCAGTTCGAACCCTCTCCAGCGCTGCAGCCAGCAATGGCTGCTGACTATTCCAGAACCCGATTACAGTTTGGGTAAAAAAAGCTCGCTCACTTGCTTCCCCCCCAGCCCCTGCTGACCCTAACTTACTGGTTTTGAACTTGCGTCTGTTACATGTGATTGAATGCCTTCCCCACAGGGAACAATTTGCCTGAATCAAGTTTGCTGATTCCCTGCATAATCTTAAACATTGAATAGATCAGTTGGAGGTTGCCTCAAGGCCAACTTCCTGAACCTTTATTCAAAATCTTCCAATATCCAGAATCTTCTCTGTCTCCTCTCAGGGACGTTAATATTCTTCTTAATAGTTAAGTGCCTGGAGCACTTAACTAAATGGGACTTAATACGGGATTCCAACTGGACTCTGACCAATACGTCATAAAAAGACAGTCTTGCATTTATATAGCGTCTTTCACAACCACCGGACATCTCAAAGCACTTTACAGCCAATGAAGTACTTTTGGAGTGTAGTCACTGTTGTAATGTGGGAAACGCAGCAGCCTATCTTGCGCACAGCAAGCTCCCACAAACAGCAATGTGATAATGACCAGGTAACCTGTTTTAGTGATGTTGATTGAGGGATAAATATTGGCCCCAGGACACCGGGGATAACTCCCCTGCTCTTCCTTCGAAATAGTGCCGTGGGATCTTTTAATGCCCACTTGAGAGGGGCAGACAGAGCCTCAGTTTAACGTCTCATCCAAAAGACGGCACCTCCGACAGTGCAGCACTCACCTCAGCACTGCACTGGGAATGTCAGCCTGGATTTATGTGCTCAAGTCCCTGGAGTGGGACTTTGAACCCACAACCTTCTGACTCAGAGGCGAGTGGGCTGCCCACGGCTGACACATACAGCAAGGCTACAGCATTTTCGGATCCGCCCCGTTTCCATTATTGGAGTCGGCTACCTCATGTGTGTTTTTATAGGCTGCAGCCAAGCCAAAACCAAAACTTGCGTATTTTTATTACAGGACATCAGTCCGTGAGGCGTCAGTGAGCCCAAAGTTTAAAAGGGGACAACTTATCAATATGAGCCCAGGACATGTGATTGAACACAGTTCCTTCTCCAATCTTGGTTTGCCCTGGATGATGTCGCCAATAACTCCGTTAAACCAAACTGGTCAACACTTAATGTAGTAGTAGCCAATCTCCCACAGGAAGTTGAGACCAAGCGGTTCGGAGGATGGGTGATCATTGGAACAAAGGTGCTCAGTCATTATTCAGTCCCCATTTTATCATCCGTTCTACCCTCATTTTTATATTCTATTATAAATTCCTGTGCCCACGTTTATAATGAAACCTGCCCGTGTGAACGTGTCACACACAATTACACCCTCCTGACAAGAGGTGCGGATGTAAGATTTTCAGGGCAATAGTGACATAGATGCTTCTGTGTGTATGATATTTCCATTGGCTGGCCTCCGAGAGACAGAGTTACAATCAACAAATCGGCATTGAAGTGGGAGGAGACTACGACGTGTATTTATATAGCGCCTTTACGTAGTAAAAGTCCCAAGGCGCTTCACAGGAGAGTTATTAGAGATAAAACAAAATTGACACTGAGGTACATAAGGAGCTATTACAGCAGGTGACCAAAAGCCTGGTCAAAGAGGTCGGTTTTAAGGAGCGTCTTAAAGGAAGAAAGAGAGGCGGAGAGGTTTAGGGAGGGAGTTCCAGAGATTGGGGCCCAGGCAGCTGAAGGCACGGCCACCGATGGTGGAGTGATTAGAATTAGGGATGCTCAGGAGGGCAGAATTAGAGGAGTGCAGACATCTCGGTGGGGGTGGGGGGGGGGGGGGGAGGGAAGGTTGTGGGGCTGAAGGTGATTACAGAGATAGGGAGGAGGCGAGGGTCATGGAGGGATTTATAAACAAAGATGAGAATTTTGAAATCGAGGCGTTGCTTAACCGGGAGCCAATGTAGGTCGGCGAGCACAGGGGGTGATGTGTGAGTGGGATTTGGTGCGAGTTAGGACACGGGCAGCCGAGTTTTGGATCACCTCAAGTTTATGTCGGGAAGAATGTGGGAGACTATAGACCGTACAGGATATTACTTCACAACTAGATGCTGAACAGGATATTACCTCACCCCCAACGTTCCTGCTTTGCGCAGTGCTTTGGAGGTCCCACGCAGGTTTTTCAACGGAAATAACCGCGCACGTGGAATGGCCCTGCGCAGCGCAGCCAGTTAATGGTCCCGTGCACGGGAAAAAAAGTGACAGGGAACATTGCTCACCATGAGATGCTGAACAGGATACTACCCTATTACTGCACATTTAAACAGACACAGGTCATCATAGCAACCAGTTAGAACATAAGAAATAGGAGCAGTAGTCGGCCATCCGACCCCTCGAGTCTTCTCCGCCATTCAATATAATCATGGCTCATCTGACCATGGACTGTCTATCCGGAGATTCCGGAGATGAGGGAGTTACCTTATGATGATAGATTGAGTAGACTGGGTCTTTACTCGTTGGAGTTCAGAAGGATGAGGAGTGATCTTATAGAAACATTTAAAATAATGAAAGGGATAGACAAGATAGAGGCAGAGAGGTTGTTTCCACTGGTCGGGGAGACTAGAACTAGGGGGCACAGCCTCCAAATACGGGGGAACCAATTTAAAACCGAGTTGAGAAGGAATTTCTTCTCCCAAAGGGTTGTGAATCTGTGGAATTCTCTGCCCAAGGAAACAGTTGAGGTTAGCTCATTAAATGTATTCAAATCACAGATAGATAGATTTTTAACCAATAAGGGAATTAAGGGTTACGGGGAGCGGGCGGGTAAGTGGAGCTGAGTCCACAGCCAGATCAGCCATGATCTTGTTGAATGGCGGAGCAGGCTCGAGGGGCTAGATGGCCTACTCCTGTTCCTAATTCTTATGTTCTTATCTCTGTCTTAAATTTATTCACAGCTCTCTGAGGCAGCAAATTCCACAGATGTACAACCCTCTGAGAAGAAATTCCTCCTCATCTCAGTTTTAAATGGGCGGCCCCTTATTCTAAGATTATGCCCCCTAGTTCTAGTCTCCCCCATCAGTGGAAACATCCGCTCTGCATCCACCTTGTCAAGCCCCCTCATAATCTTATGCGTTTCGATACGATCAACTCTCATTCTTCTGAACTCTAATGAGTAGAAGCCCAACCTACTCAACCTTTCCTCATAAGTCAACTCCCTCATCTCCGGAATCAACCGAGTGAACCTTCTCTGAACTGCCTCCAAAGCAAGTATATCCTTTCATAAATATGGAAGTTACGCAGTAACGTGTCCCCCCACATCCCCCCGCCCTCTGCAAGTTTAACATATGATGGTGAGAGAGGAGCGAAAAACTTGACAGAGGTTAATGGATGAAGCTTACCCATGTTTGTAGAGTTTCCAGCAACTGTAAAGGAAAGGACATAATTATCAGTGATCAGTGATCGAATTCTACACACATTCCCAAATGCACTACAATCATCATCATAGACAGTCCCTCGGAATCGAGGAAGACTTGTTTCCACTCCTGAAGTGAGTTCTTTGGTGGCTAAGTAGTCCGATACGAGAGCCACAGTCCCTGTCACAGGTGGGACAGATAGTCGTTGAGGGAAGGGGTCAGTGGGACTGGTTCCGCTGCCTGCGCCTGACCTCTTCACGCTCTCGGCGACGAGACTCGAGGTGCTCAGCGCCCTCCCGGATGCACTTTCTCCGCTTATGACGGTCTTTGGCCAGGGACTCCCAGGTGTCAGTGGGGATGTCGCACTTTATCAGGGAGGCTTTGAGGGTGTCCCTGTAACGTTTCCTCTGCCCACCTGGGGCTCGTTTACTGTGAAGGAGCTCCGCATAAAGCATTTGCTTTGGGAGTCTCATGTCTGGCATGCAAACCATGTGGCCTGCCCAGCGGAGCTGATCAAGTGGGGTCAGTGCTTTAATGCTGGGGATGTTGGCCTGGTCGAGGACGCTAATGTTGGTGCGCCTGTCCTCCCAGGGGATTTGCAGGATCTTGCGGAGACATCGTTGGAATACTTACATATCATGAGCAGAGCTGAGCGAGAACTTTTCCATCACTGCACCATAGAGTACAGTACAATAAAGTTTCAAACAGAATCCCCAATAGAAATTCAACAAAAACAGACAGAATCTATAAGCAGCATCCTCCACAACGTACACAGAATACTTACATTGAGATGGAATAGGTTGCAGAGCCGTGTCCTTTTCTGAAGAAGCCCATGACTGTACCTCCTGATATTGCACGATAGAGACACAGACAGAGAGACAGGACTGCACGGACAGGTAAACGCCATCTCTAGGCGTGTTACTATATAAAGCACACGGAATACTTACATATCGTGAGCAGAGCACAGCAGGAATTTTCCCATCACTGCACCATGTAACTCAACAGAAGCAATATTGAGGCAGAGAGACAAAGGGAGGCAGAGACATAGAGTGATAGAGGAGACAAAGAGAAGACACACATTCACTCATACGCATGATACACTATATAATGGACACACAATACTCACAACTATATCTAAAATTATTGTTGAGCCGAGCACATTACCAACGGCAGAAACTCAGCCGTGGATCGTGGCTCAGATTGCAGACACGGAGCCCAAAGGCAGAGAGCGAAAGAGAGTTGGAGATGGAAAAATATAGATAGAGACACAGAGCGACACTCCGATATACCCCACACCCCTCACTGTAACACTGATATACCCCACACCCTTCACTGTAACACTGATATACCCCACACCCCTCACTGTAACACTGATATACCCTACACCCCTCACTGTAACACTGATATACCTTACACCCCTCACTGTAACACTGATATACCCTACAACGCTCACTGTAACACTCCGATATACCCTACACCCCTCACTGTAACACTCCGATATATCCCATACCCCTCACTGTAACACTGATATACTCCCATCATCATCATAGGCAGTCCCTCAGAATCGAGGAAAACTTGCTTCCACTCCTGAAGTGAGTTCTTTGGTGGCTGAACAGTCCAATACAAGAGCCACAGACTCTGTCACAGGTGGGGCAGATAGTCGTTGAGGGAAGGGAGGGTGGGACTGGTTTGCCGCACGCTCTTTCTGCTGCCTGCGCTTGATTTCTGCATGCTCTCGCCGTTGTGACTCGAGGTGCTCAGCGCCCTCTCGGATGCACTTCCTCCACTTAGGGCGGTCTTGGGCCAGGGACTCCCAGGTGTCAGTGGGGATGTTGCACTTTATCAGGGAGGCTTTGAGGATGTCCTTGTAGTGTTTCTGCTGCTCACCTTTGGCTCATTTGCCATGGAGGAGCTCCAAGTAGAGCATTTGCTTTGGGAGTCTCATGTCTGGCATGCAGACTATGTGGCCTGCCCAGCAGAGCTGATCGAGTGTGGTCAGTGCTTCAATGCTGGGCATGTTGGCCTTAATGAGGACGCTGATGTTGGTGCGTCTGTCCTCCCAGAGGATTTGTTGGATCCTGCGGAGACATCGTTGGTGATATTTCTCCAGCAACTTGAGGTGTCTACTGTACATGGTCCATGTCTCTGAGCCATACAGGAGGGCAGGTATTACTACAGCCCTATAGACCATGAGCTTGGTGGCAGTTTTGCAGGCCTGGTCTTCAAACACTCTTTTCCTCAGGCGGCCGAAGGCTGCACTGGCGCACTGGAGGCAGTGTTGGATCTCATCGTCGATGCCTGCTCTTGTTGATTGGAGGCTCCCGAGATATGGGAAATGGTCCACGGTGTCCAGGGCCGCGCCGTGGATCTTGATGACTGGGGGACAGTGCTGTGCGGTGAGGACAGGCTGGTGGAGGACCTTTGTCTTACGGATGTTTAGCGTAAGGTCCATGCTTTCGTACACCTCAGTAAATACGTTGACTATGTCCTGGAGTGCAGCCTCTGTATGTGTGCAGACGCAGGCGTTGTCCGCGTACTGTAGCTCGACGACAGAGGTTGGGGTGGTCTTGGACCTGGCCTGGAGACAGCGCAGGTTGAACAGGTTCCCACTGGTTCTGTAGTTTAGTTCCACTCCAGCGGGGAGCTTGTTGACTGTGAGGTGGATCATGGTGGCAAGAAAGATTGAGAAGAGGGTTGGGGCGATGATGCAGCCCTGTTTGACCCTGGTCCAGACGTGAATTGGGTCTGTGATGGATCCGTTAGTAAGGATCACGGCCTGCATGTCGTCGTGGAGCAGGTGGAGGATGGTGACCAACTTTTGGGAGCATCCGAAACGGAGGAGGACACTCCATAGACCCTCGCGGTTGACAGTGTCAAAGGCCTTTGTAAGGTCGAAGGCAGCCATGTAAGGGCTGTCGCTGTTCTCTGCATTATAACACACTGATATACCCCACACCCATCACTGTAACAATGATATACCCCACACCCATCACTGTAACACACTGTTATACCTCACACCCTCACTATAACAATGATATACCCCACACCCATCACTGTAACACACTGTTATACCTCACACCCTCACTATAACACTGATATACCCCACACCCATCACTGTAACAATGATATACCCCACACCCATCACTGTAACACACTGTTATACCTCACACCCTCACTATAACAATGATATACCCCACACCCATCACTGTAACAATGATATACCCCACACCCATCACTGTAACAATGATATACCCCACACCCATCACTGTAACAATGATATACCCCACACCCATCACTGTAACACACTGTTATACCGCACACCCATCACTGTAATCCAAAGTTTGGCCATCCACCATCTGATTCAGAAGGTGACGGTTCAGTGTACACAGTTGGACCTGTAGTAATTTTGTGGAATGAACCCCGGACAGTAACTATTGAGGTGTCTGCATGTGCGGGGGGTAGCAGTATATCATGTGCTCGGAGACGCCCTCTGGATTTGTGGACTGCTTTTTGCTCAGGGCCACCCCACCTGGTTATGGACGGGGCAAGTGTTGCGAGTCACAGTCGTGATGCCCAATCGAACTGGAAACTCTACGGCCCGCCGTTACCCAGAGACTGGACCGCCGTTACCCGGAGACATCACTTACCAGCCAGATGGACAAGCCCACAGCACAGAAAAACCATGCACGCTTCCATGGTGTCTGAAAAATAAATAAAACATTGGAGTTTTAAATGTAAAGAACTTCTCGAACAGGTAAATCTGCCTCGCTCAAGTCACCGGCCAAGGCTGGAGAACGGGCTGGTGTTCTGGCGCTTTCATCCAATCGGGGATTGGCCGTTGGAAGGCGGGGCCCCGTAAGGGAGGGCGTGTCAGGTGACCAATGATGGAGTGGGGGGAGGGGGGGCAGGGCGGCCGGAGGTCATGTGACAGATCCCCCAGGAATTAGCCAGCTGAAGCTGGCAACCCCAAATACCACTTGAATTCTGATGGGCTGATAATCCTTCAATTTTACAACAACAACTTGTATTTATACAGCGCCTTTTAACGTAGTGAAACCTCCCAAGGGGCTTCACAGGAGTGTTACAAGACAAAAAAATAAATTTGACACCGAGCCAGATAAAAATAAATCTGCATCAGATGACCAAAAAGCTTGGTAAAGAGATAGGTTATAAGGAGCGTCTTGAAGGAGGAGAGAGAGGCGGAGAGGTTTAGGGAGGGAGTTCCAGAGCTTGGGGCCTAGGCAGCTGAAGGCACGGCCATCCACTTAAAATATACCTTCTGATAATATTGCTGTATAGAAGGATTCTCCCCAATGGCTCACAGCACTGACTGTGTGGTGACCGAATGTGGAGTCAGGAAGACCCCAGGCTCAATCTCCAGCTGGTGTTGAGTGGGCTGATATCACCTGCAGTGGCACTGGAGGGCTCTGCAATGGGCAACCTGAGGCAGCGCTCTTGCTCCTGGTCACCCACTCCTGCAGACAATGGCCGTTGGGTTGAGGACAGGGCAGGGATCGAGAGCAGTGCCCCACATAGAACTCTCTCTCGCCGCGGATTCAGAAGGTTGTGGGCTCAAGTCCCCCTCCAGAGACTTGAGCACATTATCATCATAGACAGTCCCTCGGAATCGAGGAAGACTTGCTTCCACCCCAAAAGTGAGTTCCTAGGTGACTGAACAGTCCAATACAGGAATTACAGTCTCTGTCACAGGTGGGACAGACAGTGGTTGGAGGGAAGGGGTGGGTGGGGAGTCTGGTTTGCCGCACGCTCCTTCCGCTGCCTGCGCTTGTTTTCTGCATGCTCTCGGCGACGAGACTCGAGGTGCTCAGCGCCCTCCCAGATGCTCTTCCTCCACGTAGGGCAATCTTTGGCCAGGGACTCCCAGGCGTCGGTGGGATGTTGCATTTTATCAAGGAGGCTTTGAGGGTGTCCTTGAAATGTTTCCTCTAACCACCTGGGGCTCGCCTGCCGTGTAGGAGTTCCGAGTAGAGCGCCTGCTTTGGGAGTCTTGTGTCAGGCATGCGAACAATGTGACCCGCCCAACGGAGCTGGCCGAGTGTGGTCATTGCTTCGATGCTGGGGATGTTGGCCTGATCGAGGACGCTGATGTTGGTGCGTCTGTCCTCCCAGGGGATTTGCAGGACTTGAGCACATAAATCTAGGCTGACTCTCCCAGTGCAGTGCTGAAGGAGCGGCGCACTGTCGGCGGGACAGTACTGAGGGAGTGCTGCACTGTCGGAGGTGCCGTCTTTTGGATGAGATGTTAAACCGAGGCCCCATCAGCTCTCTCAGGTGGATGTAAAAGATCCCATGGCAGTATTCAAAGAAGAGCAGGGGAGTTCTCCCCAGTGTCCTGAGGCCAATATTTATCCCTCAATCAACATCACTAAAACTGATTATCTGGTCATTTATCATATTGCTATTTGTGGGAGCTTGCTGTGCGCAAGTTGGCTGGCATGTTTCCAACATTAGAACAGGAATTACCCTTCAAAAAGTACTTAATTGGCTGTAAAGCGCGTTGGGACATCCAGTGGTCGTGAAAGGCACTATATAAATACAAATTTTTCTTTCTTTAAGCTGACAGATCAAGAATGGCCCATTGGGGGAGGTAGCAGAAGGCAGTACTGAAGCCCATCGAAGTGTCTTGCAACAATGAGAGGAGGGAAGAGCACTGGCAGACAGTGAACGAAAGCTATCCCACAATCTGGGCTGACAACTCCAGTGCAGCACCGAGGGAGTCCGGGGCAGTCGAGGATTCGGCTTTGGAATTGGACCTTAAACCGAGCCCTCGCCCGCCTGCTCACCTGGCAGTATTTGAAGAAGCTCGGCGAGTTCTCCCCTGTGTCCTGGCCACAATGCTTTCCTCAAATCAACCCCACGTGATCTGGTCATTTAAGAACATAAGAAAACAAGAGCAAGAGTCGGCCATTCGGCCCCTCGAGTCTGCTCCGCCATTCAATAAGATCACGGCTGATTTTCGACCTCAACTCCACTTTCCTGCCCTATCCATCAATTTCCTTAAGCGTCCAAAAATATTGATCTCATTGCTGTTTGTGGGAGCTTGCTGTGCGCATATTGACTGCCGCGTTTTCCGACATTACAACGGAGACTGTTCAGCCGTGAGGCTGCTAAAATATCCTGGAAAAATTATATTTATATATATTTTTTTGAAATGTGAAGCGCTTAAAACTGCTAAAATTAAAGATTAATCCTTGAAATGTAAATGATAAACGAAACTCTGCATCTGCTTTGCCAACAGCTCAAACTTCTGCCTGTTGGGCGATTGCTAAACTAGATCAGACTGGCTCGACCCAACCTGTTCAGCCAATCATTTCACGTATTATATCGAGAACATCACACAACCCTCCCAACCTGTGGGCACACAGCCAGTACAAACCTGAACATAATGACAGTCAAGACTCAAAGGATAGTGAGTGGGAACAAAACAAAAAGACCTGCATTTATATAGCATCTTTCACAACTTCAGGATGTCCAAAAGCGCTTAACAGCCAATGAAGTACTTTTTGGAGTGTAGTCACTGTTGTAATGTAGGAAACGCGGCAGCCAATATGCGCACAGCAAGCTCCCACAAAGTGATGATGACCAAATAATCTGTTATAGCGATGTTGATTGAGGAATAAATATTGGCCAGGACACCGGGGAGAACTCCCGTGCTCTTCTTCGAAATAGTGCAATTGGCTCTTTTACATCCACCTGAGAGGGCAGACGGGGCTTTGGTTTAACGTCTCATTTGAAAGATGCCACCTCCGACAGTGCGGTGCTCCCTCAGTACTGCCCCTCCGACAGTGCGGCACTCCTCAGTACTGCCCCTCCGACAGTGCGGTGCTCCCTCAGTACTGCCCCTCCGACAGTGCGGTGCTCCCTCAGTACTGCCCCTCCGACAGTTCGGCGCTCCCTCAGCACTGCCCCTCCGACAGTGCGGCACTCCCTCAGTACTGCACCTCCGACAGTGCGTTGCTCTCTCAGTACTGCCCCTCCAACAGTGCGGCACTCCCTCAGTACTGCCCCTCCAACATTGCGACGCTCCCTCAGCACTGTACTGCAGTAACAAGCGTAGATTTTTGTGCTCAAGTGTCTGATTCGGACTTATCATCACAGGCAGTCCCTCGAAATCGAGGAAGACTTGCTTCCACTCTAAAAGTGAGATCTCAGGTGACTGAACAGTCCAATACAGGAATTACAGTGTCTGTCACAGGTGGGACAGACAGTGGTTGAAGGAAAGGGTGGGTTGGGAGGCTGGTTTGCCGCACGCTCCTTCCGCTGCCTGCGCTTGCTACCCACAGGTGTCAGCCGTGGCTCAGTGGGCAGCACTCTTGCCCCTGAGTCAGAAGGTCGTGGGTTCAAGTCCCGCTCCAGGGACCTGAGCACAATATCTAGGCTGACACTCCTCAACCTTCGGACTGAGGTGAGAGTGCTACCCACTGAGCCACGGCAGACACATAAAACAGGGCACAAGTGAGGGATTCAACAGAGAGAGACGGCTTGTAGCTCCCCACCGTGGCTCAGTGGGAACCTGCAGAGAGTCGCTGGTCCCGACAAACCTGGAAGGTTCAAAGTTTGATTCCCTGAGGTGGCAGTGGATCTCAGCCAGTGTGGTGCTACAATCATGTTAAGGATGGGGAATAAATTGAGACAAGGTCCCCACTCCTGTCTGCAATCTAGTGAACCCCTTCTCAAAGTGCATGAGATGGGTGAAGGAATGAAGGAAGACTTACATTTATATAGTGCCTTTCACCACCTCAGGATGTTCCAAAGCGCTTTACAGCCAATGAAGTACTTTTAGAAGTGCAATCACTGTTGTAATGTGGGAAACAACAATTAGCGCACAGCAAGCTCCCACAACAAGCAAATGTGATAATGGCCAGATAATCTGCTTCTGTTATGCTGATTGAGGGATAAATATTGGCCCCATGACACCAGGGAGAACTCCCCTGCTCTTCTTCGAATTAGTGCCGTGGGATCTTTCTTTCCATTTTTTACTCATGTCCGTATCGTGGACTGGGGGGAGGGGAGGGGGGGAAAGAGATATCTGACATACAGCAGGGACAGGCAAACAGCCTGTTTACTTCAAGGTAAGGAAATCAGTTACCCGTCTCCACAAGGATGTAGTGTGGAGATCTGACATACAATAGCACCTCCATTATCCACTTGCCGGATAGTCTGGCAGAGTGAAGTGCGTCAGCTTGGCTCAGTGGGTGGCACGTTTGTCCCGAGGTCAGAAGGTTATAGGTTACACCCCCCCCCCCGAGAGCTTTCTGTTCCTCCTGCTCCATTGCTGGAAGTGTGATAGAAATGGTGTAAACGAGGGTTTCTGCTGCAGTTCCAGTGAAGTTCTGGCATTAGAATGGGAGCAACACGGAGGACATTCTCGACCTTGATCCAAGCTGATGCTTTGGGGCTAGATCTGGACTTTGTATGAGTACTGTAAAAAGAGCCAAGATCTACCCCTTTGAGTGCAGGACTGAGGGAGGTGCTACATTATTGTCGGTGCTATCCTTCGCACAAGATACTAAACTGAGGCCCCCTGTCTGCCTGTTCAGTTAGACCTTAAATATCCCAGGGAATATTTGAACAGTAAGGGCGATGTCTTGGCCAACATCCATTCCTCAATCAACACCAACACCAGATTGATTGAAGAATCATCTAATTTACACAGAGTGCATGGTACATGGAAATACTAACAACGATGTCTCCACAAGATCCTACAAATCCCCTGGGAGGACAGACGCACCAACGTTAGCGTCCTCGACCAGGCCAACATTCCCAGCGTTGAAGCACTGACCACACTCGATCAGCTCCGCTGGGCAGGTCACATTGTTCACATGCCAGACACGAGACCACCCTAAGTGGTGGAAGTGCATCCGGGAGGGCGCTGAGCACCTCGAGTCTTGTCGCCGAGAGCATGCAGAAATCAAGTGCAGGCAGCAGAAGGAGCGTGCGGCAAACCAGACTCCCCACCCTTTCCCTCAGCGACTATCTGTCCCACCTGTGACAGAGACTGTGGTTCTCGTATTGGACTGTTCAGCCACCTAAGGACTCATTTTTAGAGTGGAAGCAAGTCTTCCTCGATTCCGAGGGACTGCCGATGATGATGATTACTGAGTGCATTAGTTGCTGCATGTGTCTGCAGAACGGTGACTGAACCTCCAAGTAATTCAAACGCCTGAAGACACTGTCACGGGCACAATTCTCTCAATTTTATTTTTCACGTGAGGCAAAAATTCAAATCGACCACAAGATGACTAGATGGTTGTTCAGATTTTAAAACCATCTCAAACGCACTCACAGATTAAATCAAAACACCCAGAACTTGAAGCAGCCTTTTATATGAAAAGTCCTCCTATTTACAAAATGGCTTCCATACCGCTGGGTTAAGGCCAAGTGAGCGCAGCTTTTTTTCAGCGTTTTTTTGGGCGAGCGATGTTTTCGGTGATATATGGGCGAGATGCCGAGAGTAATGTCGGCGATATTCTGGGCGCTCGTTTCCTTCCTAAACAGTATTCTGGGCGGTGCACTAATGTGGACGCCATAATTTAAAAAAATATATGGGCGGGTGGTTTAACTAATTCTCGGTGTTAACTTAATGCCAAAACTATCGCTGGCGATAAATGGGCGCTAGTTTCCATTTTTAGCGAAAATAGGCGATAAATGGGTGTTCTACTTCATCTCAGCGGTTAAATGGGCAGTAGTGAGGCGAAACTGATGGAAAGTCTAGCCCAAATTTGAAACAAAATACTTTTTTTCTCTCTCATCTGTGCTATACTCATCTTCCTCCCAGTGGTTGTACTGTACATGCCAGACCAAGGTTTGGGGACGCTTAGCTGCCGATTCCCATTGCTCATTACGGTGGGTGACGGAGACTCCACTGTATTTGAAGATGGAGGGAACATCCTCTCGAACCCGGCAACATCAGAATCCTCAGCTCTCCCGCCTGTCAGCACAAGAGGGCGATTGTCACCTCCGTCAGTGGAAGGACGGCTCGCAGGCAGGTTTCTTGGAATACATCCCAGTTTCAGCAGCCTCCTCCGACAGACAAAAGGCTCTCTCTCCGTGGCAAGGTAGCTGGAGGTTCAGTGGAGCTGGCAAGGAGCCCAAACTTGATGGGAGAGTGAAGAGAACACAGGACGACACTAACCAGCGCCCGACTGGAGCAAGCACTCCGGGTAACTCACTGGAATTGGATAAATACCTGAAGGGGAAACATTTATAGGACAACAGGGTGGGGGGGGGGGGGAAGCAGGGGGTGTGGGACTAATTGGAGAGCTCTATTGATGAGCCTGCACAGGTATGATGGGCCGAATGGCCTCCTTCTGTGCTGTATCAGTCTATGATGTTTCTTTCAGCACAGCAGGCGAGGATAGGATCAGGCTCATGCCTCCCAAGACCAAATATCCTGCTCTGTCCAGTCTCACACAATGATGAATGGCCACTTGGATGACATACCAATGGACTGCTGTGTC
This sequence comes from Pristiophorus japonicus, assembly GCF_044704955.1. NCBI lineage: Eukaryota > Metazoa > Chordata > Chondrichthyes > Pristiophoridae > Pristiophorus > Pristiophorus japonicus. The sequence continues at coordinate 213,604,524 of NC_091987.1, read as the reverse complement.
TGTGTAACACACGAGAGAGCGAGCAAGTAAAGCTTTATAAAAATGTCGAAAAGCACATGAAGGGAGTTGCCAGAGTATAAACACAGCAAAGGCTGAAGAAATGGAATCGGAGACACCAAACGTGGATTTTCAAAGCCTCGAAAGCTGCAGGATGAAGGAAAGTAGGAACATAGGAACAGGAGGCGGCCATTCAGCCCCTCGAGGCTGTTCCACCATTCAATGAGATCATGGCTAATCTGTATCCTAACTCCATCCACTCGCCTTGACTCCAAATCCTTTAGGGCTGCTGACCGAGGGCCGTGTGGCTCTTTGTCGGCCGGCGCGGACATGATGGACCAAAATGGCCTCCTTCTGCGCTGTAAATTTCTATGTTTCTATGTCTATGTTTCTATCCCTGAACACCCTATTATTAATCGAGCCTACTGCTTTCTGGCCGGAGAGAGTTGAACACTTCTACCACCCTTTGTGTGAAGAAGTTTTAATAAATTCTCTCCTGAATGACCTGGCTGTGATCAGTCCTTATCCTAGACTTCCCCAACCAGCAGAATAATGTTTCTCTCCAACTACCCTATCAATTACTTTCAAAATCCTAAATTCCTCAATCAAATCACCCCTTAGCCTCTATAACCTAGGGAATAAGGTGGTCCACTGTCTTTAGGTCCTGGCGAAGAATGGGTAAGAGCAAGGGAAAATGACTTGTCTTCAAAACAGTGCGGAAACAGGGAGGCGGGACATGTGGAGGATCAGGTAACGGGAGAGGGAAGTGCCTCAGTGTGTCAATGATACTCTGAGGTTTAGCAGGATGACTGCCGTGTGCTATGATATAGATGCAGTAGGCAGAGTATTATACCTCATAGTAATCATCTCACTTTGTGGATTTCCCTGTCTTGATACAGAAGAGAGAGATGGTTTGGTGGAAATTAGATTGAGTGCCTCGGAAAAAAGTCCAACACCTTTATAAATAATTTATTGTTTTTTTTCTTAAATGAACAATTGGGGCAAAAACTTGGAAACATATCACTCTTCACTGCATTCACTTACTGACTTGTAGTGCTGAGGGAGCGCCGCACTGTCGGAGGGGCAGTACTGAGGGAGCGCCACACTGTCGGAGGGGCAGTACTGAGGGAGCGCCGCACCGTCGGAGGGGCAGTACTGAGGGAGCGCCGCACTGTCGGAGGGGCAGTGCTGAGGGAGCGCCGCACTGTCGGAGGGGCAGTGCTGAGGGAGCGCCGCACTGTCGGAGGGGCAGTACTGAGGGAGCGCCGCACTGTCGGAGGGGCAGTGCTGAGGGAGCGCCGCACTGTCGGAGGGGCAGTGCTGAGGGAGCGCCGCACTGTCGGAGGGGCAGTGCTGAGGGAGCGCCGCACTGTCGGAGGGGCAGTACTGAGGGAGCGCCGCACTGTCGGAGGGGCGGTGCTGAGGGAGCGCCGCACTGTCAGGGGGCAGTACAAAGGGAACGCCGCACTGTCAGAGGGGCAGCCTTTCGGATGAGACGTTAAACCGAGGCCCTGTCTGCTCTCTCAGGTGGGTGTAAAAGATCCCATGGCTCTATTTTCAGTAGGGGACCAATATTTACCCCTCAATCAAACATAACAAAAAACAGATTATCTGCTCATTATCACATTGCTGTGTGTGGGAGCTTGCTGTGCGCAAATTCGTTGCCGCGTTTCTCACATTACAACTGTGACTACACTCCAAAAGTACTTCATTGGCTGTAAAGTGCTTTGGGGCATCTGGTGATCGTGAAAGGCGCTATATAAATGCAAGTATTTATTTTTCTCCTTTCTTTCTCACTATTGTAAAAAATCCCAATGGACGCAACCCATTCCCATTCACTCCCATTGCATAGAACCCAAAATGAACTAAATTCCTTTCCAATTGCTCCCATTATACAGAATTTATACAGACGCAGAAAACGATTGTTAATTATGCAGCTTGATGCAGGTCTCAATGCTCCGTGCGCAAAATACAAAACGCATTACTGTGACGGACACGCAGAATATAATTATAGTATGTCTGTATCCCAACATATAGTTCAATACACCATGCTGTCTCATACACTATCAGTGATCTCTTTATATAATTAAATTGACTCTGTAAATCAAAGGGAAGATTTTTGTCCTTTGATAATTAAATTTCGCTCAATCTCCAACCTTAGTTTTGATCGACCAGTCACACCATGAGAGAAGATCAGATATATTGATTGGCTAACCACGTTAGGAACATAGGAACAGGAGGTGGCCATTCAGCCCCTCGATCCTGTTCCTCCATTCAATTAGATCATGGCTGACCTGTATTTAACTCCGTCAACCTGCTTTGGTTCTGTAACCCTTGAAAAACATAAATGTAGCAATCTCAGTTTTGAAATTTTCAATTGACCCCCACCCCGCCAGCCTCAACAACATTATCGGGGAGAGAGTTCCAGATTCCCACTGCCCTTTGTGTAAAGAAATACTTCCCGACATCACCCCTGAACGGCCGGGCTCTGTTTTTACGATTATGCCCCTTGTTCTGGAATGCCCCACCTGAGGAAATAGTTTCTCTATCTACCCAATTAAATCCTTTAATCATCTGAAACACCTCAGTTAGATCGCCCCTTAATCTTCTATAGGAGTGTTTGATGAGGGAGTATAGAGGGAGCTTTACTCTGTATCTAACTCCGTGCTGTACCTGCCCCGGGAGTGTTTGATGGGACAGTGTAGAGGGAGCTTTACTCTGTATCTAACCCGTGCTGTACCTGCCCCGGGAGTGTTTGATGGGACAGTGTAGAGGGAGCTTTACTCTGTATCTAACCCCGTGCTGTACCTGCCCTGGGAGTGTTTGATGGGACAGTGTAGAGGGAGCTTTACTCTGTATCTAACCCATGCTGTACCTGCCCTGGGAGTGTTTGATGGGACAGTGTAGAGGGAGGGAAGTAAATGTGAAACTGGATACTTTGTGGTTGACAACCTAAAATGTTGCCACAAGTTGAGGATATCACAGTCATGAGCTGGTTAAAGACAAGCAGCTGCACAGCTTCCGCTATTGTGCTTTCTCTTACAGTTTAGCAAAACATTATTGCTTTCTAGAATGTTCTGGGTGCGTTTTCTTGCATTTACGAGAGGACATTGTAGAGAAGGATCAGGAGCCCAGCAGGAAATTACAGAGAGGATCAGTTTGTGTTCATGAAAAGTCTGATTAAGCGGTGAGGCCATTGTATCATCACTTGACTGGGCTCGACGTGCTTTATTCGAATGCCACATGGTTCTTGTGCGATGGAACAGTCTTTTCAACATATTCCCAAGAAGCCTTCAATTTTATTTTGTTAAGAAAGAATAATGACTTGGCTTTCTGCCCAGTCTCAACTCAATGATTAAAGGTGCTTCAGTTCAGTGCCTTCCATTATAAACAGCCTTCATCTGTGGCATATTGAGAGGGCTGCCAACCCGGTGGGATTGCCCAGGAGTCTTTAGGTATCGAAGATTGATCTCCAGCACATTGCAGTGAGCAGAATCCTAGAGAAAACTCAAAGGGGAGTTAAAAAATTAATTATTTCTCTCAACACTTTTTCGTTTATTAGTGATAAAGATATTGGAGATTGGGGATGTAAGGTACGCACCTGTGAGTATGTTCACTGTTTGGTGGAGCCGTTGAGTTGGGGGTGGCTTAGACAGTCACGTGATGTTCACAAGACTCAATAAAACCCCAGTCAGTTGGGTTCGGGGGATCCACGATGAGGTATGCAGTTGAGAGCCTGGTGGATGAACTGGTAATGTGCAGCGTGATTGTTAAACCTTTGCTAATAAACGAGTTCTTAATAGCAATGTGTTGCTATGAATTCTTACGCAAAGAACCCATGAAGCAAATACATTACAAGGAGGGGCTGGAGGTGTGTGGAGGAGAGGGAAGGCTGTTTGTTACCCGATTGATGATTCTTGGCTCTCAAAGAGTCTGTTCGCTTTCCGATTGGCCGTGGGGAAGGCAAGGCAGGCCCCACGAGGATGGACGTGTTGGGCGACCAATGGCGGGAGTGTGGGGGCGGGTCCCCGCGAGGATGGACTTGTCAGACAAACAATGGTGGGAGTGTGGGGCTGGGGAGGTTGGAGGCAGGGAGTCATGTGATGAAACCTCCAGGAATTCGGTGAACCAGTGTTGGCAAGCCTAGTTACTCAGCTTCCACGAGCCCTCAAGAATCTATTACATTAAACACTATTTTCGGACACTGGAATCCTCCGAGGGACCATCGCCCTCCACTGCCCTCCTTAGTTGGTAAATGTATTCGCCTATGCACTGCCGAGTTAGCTCACCTTAGCCGGAACAATAGTAGTTCCTGATTTCCTTCACTCAACCATTGGCGGCTGTGTCTTCAGCTGCCTGGGTCCCAAGTTCTGGAATTCCCTCCCTAAACCCCTCTACCTCTCTTTCCCTCTTTAAGGCGCTCCTTAAAACTTTTGGCCACCTGCCCTAATATCTCCCTATAGGCCTCAGTGTCAAATTTTGTCCCAGTGCACTCCTGCGAAGCACCATGGGACGATTGAGGCACTATATAAATGCAACTTCTTGTTGTTGGAGTGGGGTTGCAATTTGGCTTTGGGTCACTGGGATGCGGAAGGGAAAATTCCAGGATCCCCACTCCTGATCATGATTCACTAAACCCGGCTGGAAAATGGGAGTGGGTGCACATTGGGGAAGGGCAGCACAGGGTTTTTCTATAGCGCCTTTCACAGCTTGTACTGAGGGAGCGGAGCGCTGCACTGTCGGAGGGGCAGTACTGAGGGAGCGCTGCTTTACAGCCAATGAAGTACTTTTGAAGTGTAGTCACTGTTGTAATGTAGCAAACACGGCAGCCAATTTGCACACAGCAAGTTCCCACAAACAGCAATGTGATAATGACCAGATAAACTGTTTCTTTTTAAAAAGTGATGTTGGCCGAGGAATAAATATTGGCCCAACGACACCAGGAAGAACTCCCCTGATTTTGTTCCAAATAGTGCCATGGGATCTTTTACGTTCACCTGAGAGTGCAGATGGGGCCTCGGTTTAAGAACATAAGAAATAGGAGCAGGAGTAGGCCATACGGGCCCTCGGGCCTGCTCCACCATTTAATACGATCATGGACTCAGGTCCACTTCCCTGCCCACTCCCAAAACCCCTTATTCCCTTATCGGTTAAGAAACTGTTTATCTGACGTAATGTCTCATCCAAAAGACGGGCTCTCGGACAATGTAGCACAACCTCAGTACTGCCCCTCCGACAGTGCGGCACTCCCTCAGTCCTGCCCCTCCGACAGTGCGGCTCTCCCTCAGTCCTGCCCCTCCGACAGTGCGGCACTCCCTCAGTCCTGCCCCTCCGACAGTGCGGCACTCCCTCAGTCCTGCCCCTCCGACAGTGCGGCTCTCCCTCAGTCCTGCCCCTCCGACAGTGCGGCACTCCCTCAGTCCTGCTCCTCCGACAGTGCGGCACTCCCTCAGTCCTGCTCCTCCGACAGTGCGGCTCTCCCTCAGTCCTGCCCCTCCGACAGTGCGGCTCTCCCTCAGTCCTGCCCCTCCGACAGTGCGGCTCTCCCTCAGTCCTGCCCCTCCGACAATGCGGCTCTCCCTCAGTCCTGCCCCTCCGACAGTGCGGCTCTCCCTCAGTCCTGCACTGGGAGCGTTAGCCTAGATTTTGTGCTCAAGTCCTTGGAGTGGGGCTTGAATCCACAATATTCTGACTCAGAGGCGAGAGTACTCCCACTGAGCCACAGCTGACACTGTATAATGCTCCCCATACCCTAGCACTGAATGACAGCACCTTAACAAGAATTATTTCCGCATCTGTTATATACCAGCTGTTAACGTTGGTTTTCACACCAGATGCTAACTGGTTGTCGTTGCTCAGACAGCAGAAAACGATAACAAACAACTCGGATTTAGGTAAAACTGCAAACGATCTGGGAGCCAGGATTAAAATGATATCCTCTGCCACAGCCGGGCTGAAACTGATGAAAACCTACTCTCACAACTGGCTATAGAATGAAAATTAGTTTATTCCATTTTGAACAAATCTGGGGAGCTGGGATGAGTGGGCGAGAACTGAAACAGGAAAGGCCCTTAGGCCATATGAGCCTTCCCTTTCTGATAGATCTCCATCCAACCTTCATGCCACATCTCCCAATCATTGAACAGGAGGAGGCCATTCAGCCCCTCGTGCCTGTTCCGCCACTCAACGTGATCATGACTGATCTGCATCTTAACTCCACCCACCCACATTGGCTCCGTATCCCCTTATACCCTTGGTGAGCGTGGCTCTTGAACCTATTGACATTACCACTTCAATCTTCTTCCTTTGTGTTTTATTCCACAACTCAATTATCCCTTGAGTGACAAACCTAATTGGTCATGTTAGGGCAGGTGACCAAAAGCTTGGTCAAAGAGATAGATTTTAAGGAGCATGTTGAAGGAGGAAAGAGAGGCAGAGAGTTTTAGGGAGGGAGTTCCAGAGCTTGGAGCCGAGGCAACAGAAGGCACGGCCACCAATGGTGGAGCAATAATAATCAGGGATGCTCAAGAGGGCAGAATTAGAGGAGCGCAGACATCTCGGGGGGTTGTGGGGCTGGAGGAGATTACAGAGATAGGGAGGGGCGAGGTCATGGAGGGATTTGAAAACAAGGATGAGAATTTTGAAAATCGAGGCGTTGTTTCACCAGGAGCCAATGTAGGTCAGCGAGCACAGGGGTGAAGGGCGAGCAGGACTTGGTGCGAGTTAGGACATGGGCAGCCGAGTTTTGGATCACCTCTAGTTCATGTAGGGTAGAATGTGGGAGGCCAGGAATGCGTTGGAATAATCAAGTCTAGCAATAACGAAGGCATGGATGAGGGCTTCAGCAGCGGATGAGCTGAGGCAAGGGCGGAGACAGGTGATGTACGGAGGTGGAAATAGACAGTCTTAGTTATGCTGCAGATATGTGGTCGAAAGCTCATTTCTCAGGGCAACCAGAGACGAGACAATAAATGTTCTTGGGACGTACCAGCCACATCCCAAGAACAAGTTAATTTTTAAAAATACTCCAGATTTTGAAGTATAAATTTATATTCTGTGCACATGTTTTATGTGAATTTTTGAGAGCACTGACAGGGGTTGGATTATATCTGCCTTTGGAAGAATTCTGTGGCAATGTGATATCCACCAGATTCAACTCTGAATAATTAGAAGCGGATTTCAAAACACCAACAGCTTAACTTTCAGATACAATGTAAAGCAATGGTCAGCAGAATATGGTATTTCCCGCTGTTGCATTGCCAATTTCCACACGGTGTCAATCACCTGCAGATCCCTGTCGCAAATCTTAATTGTTGCTGTTCGTGAGCAGCGAGCAAACCTCCATTGGAAACTGGCCAATGGTGCTAACATACACGGTCAGCCGTGGCTCAGTGGGTGGCACACTCGCCTCGGAGTCAGAAGGTCGTGGGTCCAAGTCCCACTCTAGGAACCTCAGCACATAAATCTAGGCTGGCACTCAGTGCAGTACTGAGGGATCGCTGCATTGTCGGAGGTGCTGTCTTTGGGATGAGGCGTTGAACCGAGGCCCCGTCTGCTCTCTCAGGTGGATGTAAAAGATCCAAAGGCACTATTTTGAAGAGCATGGGAGTTACAAGGGTGTCCTGGGGCCAATATTTAACCCTCAATCAACATAAGAAAAAAACAGTTTATCTAGTGTAATTAGTAGAGTGGACAAGGGAGAACCAGTGGATGTGGTGTATTTGGACTTTCAAAAGGCTTTTGACAAGGTCTCACACAAGAGATTGGTGTGCAAAATTAAAGCACATGGTATTGGGGGTAATGTACTGACGTGGATAGAGAACTGGTTGGCAGACAGGAAGCAGAGAGTCGGGATAAAGTGGTCCTTTTCAGAATGGCAGGCAGTGACTAGTGGGGTGCCGCAGGGCTCAGTGCTGGGACCCCAGCTATTTACAATATACATTAATGATTTAGACAAAGGAATTGAATGCAATATCTCCAAGTTTGCAGATGACACTAAACTGGGTGGCAGTGTGAGCTATGAGGAAGACGCTAAGAGGCTGCAGGATGACTTGGACAGGTTAGGTGAGTGGGCAAATGCATGGCAGATGCGGTATAATGTGGATAAATGTGAGGTTATCCACTTTGGTGGCAAAAACATGAAGGCAGAATATTATCTGAATGGCGGCAGATTAGGAAAAGGGGAGGTGCAACGAGACCTGGGTGTCATGGTTCATCAATCATTGAAAGTTGGCATGCAGGTACAGCAGGCGGTGAAGAAGGCAAATGGTATGTTGGCCTTCATAGCTAGGGGATTTGAATATAAGAGCAGGGAGGCCTTACTGCAGTTGTACAGGGCCTTGGTGAGGCCTCACCTGGAATATTGTGTTCAGTTTTGGTCTCCTAATCTGAGGAAGGACATTCTTGCTACTGAGGGAGTGCAGCGAAGGTTCACCAGACTGATTCCCGGGATGGCAGGACTGACATACGAGGAGAGACTGGATCAATTGGGCCTGTATTCCCTGGAGTTTAGAAGAATGAGGGGGGATCTCATAGAAACATATAAAATTCTGACGGGACTGGACAGGTTAGATGCAGGAAGAATGTTCCCAATGTTGGGGAAGTCCAGAACCAGGAGACATAGTCTAAGGATAAGGGGTAAGCCATTTAGGACCGAGATGAGGAGAAACTTCTTCACTCAGAGAGTTGTGAACCTGTGGAATTCTCTACCGCAGAGAGTTGTTGATACCAGTTTGTTAGATATATTCAAGAGGGAGTTAGATATGGCCCTTATGGCTAAAGGGATCAAGGGGTATGGAGAGAAAGCAGGAAAGGGGTACTGAGGTGAATGATCAGCCATAATCTTATTGAATGGTGGTGCAGGCTCGAAGGGCCGAATGGCCTACTGCTGCACCTTGTTTCTATCTGGTTCATTATCACATTTCTGTTTGTGGAAGCTTGCTGCATTACAATAGTGACTACACTCCAGAAGTACTTCATTGGCTATAAAACGCTTTGGGACGTCCGGTGGTCGTGAAAGGTGCTATATAAATGCAAGTCTTTCGTTTTTTGTTTGGTTTTTTTTTGCATTTCCAGATCTGGTGTCTGAATCCAGCCACAAGAGTCTCCTGTGTGCCAGTGGCGAGGGTTATAAACGGTGAGCGTTTGTGACAGTCACAATCCAGTTCACATATATAGATATAATGGAGGTATGCAAATCCTCCCAAGCCCTCTGCCACCGAGAAGGACAAGGGCAGCAGGCACATGGGAACACCACCACCTCCACGTTCCCCTCCAAGTCACACACCATCCTGACTTGCAAGTATATCGGCCGTTCCTTCATCGTCGTTGGATCAAAATCCTGGAACTCCCTCCCCTACAGCACTGTGGGAGCACCTTCACCACACGGACTGCAGCGGTTCAAGAAGGCGGCTCACCACCACCTTCTCACGGGGCAATTTGGGATGGGCAATAAGCGGCAGTTGGCGAGAGGCGGGAGCAGTGTCGGAGCGGCCTATAATAGGCGTACCGGTGCAGCTACAGCGGGGAGAGAAGGCAAAAAAGAAGTAGAAAGGAATCAAAAGGTGACGTCACAGCCAAGGGGGTAAGTGATTGGCTGGTGATTGTTAAGTAGCTTTTCTTTTTCTTTTTTATATCAGTAAGTAAACTGTAACATTGTTATTGCCAATTTAAGTGTATCTAAGGGTTAAGTCATGGCAGGAGAGCTCGGTCACGTGTTATGCTCCTCCTGTACCATGTGGGAACTCAGGGACACTTCCGGTGTCCCTGACGACTACGTGTGTGGGAAGTGCATCCGCCTCCAGCTCCTGATGGACCGTGTTGCGGAATTGGAGCTGAGGGTGGATTCACTCTGGAGCATCCACGATGCTGAGAATGACGTGTAGAGAGTTGGTCTTACCACAGGAGAAGGGTCCACAGCCAGCTAGGGAATGGAAGACCAGCAGGAAGAGCAGTGCAAGGAAGGTAGGGCAGGGGTCCCCTGCGGTCATTCCGCTGCAAAACAGATACACTGCTTTGGGTACTGTTGAGGGGGATGACTCATCAGGGGAGGGCAGCAGCAGCCAAGTTCATGGCATTGTGGCTGGCTCTGTTGCACAGGAGGGCAGGAAAAAGAGTGGGAGAGCAATAGTGATAGGGGATTCAATCGTAAGGGGAATAGATAGGCATTTCTGCGGCCGCAACCGAGACTCCAGGATGGTATGTTGCCTCCCTGGTGCAAGGGTCAAGGATGTCTCGGAGCGGGTGCAGGACATTCTAAAAATGGAGGGAGAACAGCCAGTTGTCGTGGTGCACATTGGTACCAACGACATAGGTAAAAAAAGGGATGATGTCCTACGGACGATTTTAAGGAGCTAGGAGCTAAATTAAAAAGTAGGACCTCAAAAGTAGTAATCTCGGGATTGCTACCAGTGCCACGTGCTCGTCAGAGTAGGAATCGCAGGATAGCTCAGATGAATACATGGCTTGAGCAGTGGTGCAACAGGGAGGGATTCAAATTCCTGGGGCATTGGAACCGGTGCTGGGGGAGGTGGGACCAGTACAAACCGGACGGTCTGCACCTGGGCAGGACTGGAACCAATGTCCTAGGGGGAGTGTTTGCTAGTGCTGTTGGGGAGGAGTTAAACTAATATGGCAGGGGGATGGGAACCAATGCAGGGAGACAGAGGGAAACAAAAAGGAGGCAAAGCTAAAGACAGAAAGGAGATGAGTAAAAGTGGAGGGCAGAGAAACCCAAGGCAAGAAACAAAAAGGGCCACTGAATATAAAGGGGCTACAGGAGGGGTCAAAACTAAAAATCATGGTTTAAAAACTAGTATTAAAACACTCTACCTAAATGCATGCAGCATTCGAAATAAAGTAAATGAGTTGTCGGCACAAATCATTACAAATGGGTATGATTTGGTGGCCATTACAGAAACATGGTTGCAGGGTGGCCAAGACTGGGAATTAAACATACAGGGGTATCTGATGATTCAGAAGGATAGACGAGAGGGGAAAGGAGGTGGGGTAGCTCTGTTAGTGAAGGATGATATCAGGGCAGTTGTGAGGGATGATATTGGCTCTAATGAACAAAATGTTGAATCATTGTGGGTGGAGATTAGAGATAGTAAGGGGAAAAAGTCACTGGTCGGCGTAGTTTATAGGCCCCCAAATAATAACTTCACGGTGGGGCGGGCAATAATCAAGGGAATAATGGAGGCATGTGACAAAGAAACGGCAGTAGTCATGGGGGATTTTAACCTACATATCGATTGGTCAAATCAAATCGCACGGGGTAGCCTGGAGGAGGAATTCATAGAATGCATACGGGATTGTTTCTTAGAACAATATGTAACAGAACCTACAAGGGAGCAAGCCATCTTAGATCTGGTTCTGCGTAATGAGACAGGAAAGATAAACGATCTCCTAGTAAAAGATCCTCTCGGAATGAGTGATCACAGTATGGTTGAATTTGTAATACAGATTGAGGGTGAGGAAGTTGTGTCAGAAACGAGCATACTATGCTTAAACAAAGGGGACTACAGTGGGATGAGGGCAGAGTTGGCTAAAGTAGACTGGAAACAAAGACTAAACGGTGGCACAATTGAGGAACAGTGGAGGACTTTTAAGGAGCTCTTTCATAGTGCGCAACAAAAATATATTCCAGTGAAAAAGAAGGGTGGCAAGAGAAGGGATAACCAGCCGTGGATAACCAAGGAAATAAAGGAGAGTATCAAATCAAAGACCAATGCGTATAAGGTGGCCAAGTTTAGTGGGAAACTAGAGGATTGGGAAAATTTTAAGCAACAGCAAAGAATGACTAAAAAAGCAATAAAGAAAGGGAAGATAGATTACGAAGGTAAACTTGCGCAAAACATAAAAACGGATAGTAAAAGCTTTTACAGATATATAAAACGGAAAAGAGTGACTAAAGTAAATGTTGGTCCCTTAGAAGATGAGAAGGGGGATTTAATAATGGGAAATGCGGAAATGGCTGAGACCTTAAACAACTATTTTGCTTCGGTCTTCACAGTGGAAGACACAAAAACCATGCCAAAAATTGCAGGCCACAGGAATGTGGGAAGGGAGGACCTTGAGACAATCACTATCACTAGTGGGGTAGTGCTGGACAGGCTAATGGGACTCAAGGTAGACAAGTCCCCTGGTCCTGATGAAATGCATCCCAGGGTATTAAAAGAGATGGCAGAAGTTATAGCAGATGCATTCGTTATAATCTACCAAAAGTGTCTGGACTCTGGGGAGGTACCAGCGGATTGGAAAGCAGCTAATGTAACGCCTCTGTTTAAAAAAGAGGGCAGGCAAAAGGCAGGTAACTATAGGCCAGTTAGTTTAACATCTGTAGTGGGGAAAATGCTTGAAGCTATCATTAAGGAAGAAATTAGCGGGACATCTAGATAGGAATAGTGCAATCAAGCAGATGCAACATGGATTCATGAAGGGGAAATCATGTTTAACTAATTTACTGGAATTCTTTGAGGATATAACGAGCATGGTGGATAGAGGTGTACCGATGGATGTGGTGTATTTAGATTTCCAAAAGGCATTCGATAAGGTGCCACACAAAAGGTTACTGCAGAAGATAGAGGTACGCGGAGTCAGAGGAAATGTATTAGCATGGATAGAGAATTGGCTGGCGAACAGAAAGCAGAGAGTCGGGATAAATGGGTCCTTTTCCGGTTGGAAATCGGTGGTTAGTGGTGTGCCACAGGGATCGGTGCTGGGACCACAACTGTTTACAATATACATAGATGACCTGGAAGAGGGGACAGAGTGTAGTGCAACAAAATTTGCAGATGACACAAAGATTAGTGGGAAAGCGGGTTGTGTAGAGGACTGAGAGAGGCTGCAAGGAGATTTGGATAGGTTAAGCAAATGGGCTAAGGTTTGGCAGATGGAATACAATGTCGGAAAGTGTGAGGTCATCCACCTTGGGAAAAAAAAACAGTAAAAGGGAATATTATTTGAATGGGGAGAAATTACAACATGCTGAGGTGCAGAGGGACCTGGGGGTCCTTGTGCATGAATCCCAAAAGGTTAGTTTGCAGGTGCAGCAGGTAATCAGGAAGGCAAATGGAATGTTGGCCTTCATTGCGAGAGGGATGGAGTACAAAAGCAGGGAGGTCCTGCTGCAACTGTATAGGGTATTGGTAAGGCCGCACCTGGAGTACTGCGTGCAGTTTTGGTCACCTTACTTAAGGAAGGATATACTAGCTTTGGAAGGGATACAGAGACGATTCACTAGACTGATTCCGGAAATGAGGGGGTTACCTTATGATGATAGATTGAGTAGACTGGGTCTTTACTAGTTGGAGTTCAGAAGGATGAGGGGTGATCTTATAGAAACATTTAAAATCATGAAAGGGATAGACAAGATAGAGGCAGAGAGGTTGTTTCCACTGGTAGGGGAGACTAGAACTAGGGGGCACAGCCTCAAAATACGGGGGAGCCAATTTAAAACCGAGTTGAGAAGGAATTTCTTCTCCCAGAATATGTGGAATTCTCTGCCCAAGGAAGCAGTTGAGGCTAGCTCATTGAATGTGTTCAAGTCACAGATAGATAGATTTTTAACCAATAAGGGAATTAAGGGTTATGGGGAGCGGGCGGGTAAGTGGAGCTGAGTCCACGGCCAGATCAGCCATGATCTTGTTGAATGGCGGAGCAGGCTCGAGGGGCTAGATGGCCTACTCCTGTTCCTAATTCTTATGTTCTTATTATGTTCTAATAAATGCTGGCCATTATTGTTCTACTGTTTTGGACAAGATGAATTGCTTGTCATGGAGTCCCCCTATGCACCCCACCCCCTCCCACCCAGTGCACTGTTTGGTAGGATTCCCAAGAGTAGTCCTCGAGCAAGCTATTGATTAGTTCTGCAATATCGCTCGGCTTAATGGGCAGTCGGCTAGAATATGTCCAACAATCCCCGACAGCCCTGACAGCTGGCTGATCGATGACGCTGTCTTATTTCAGACGATCCCATTACAGATTCTTTCTTGGTCTGCACTAAAGGTCTTGAAGTTAAAAAACACTCACACATGAATAGAATGAAAATGGTGCCGCACGCCCAGACACTGGCTGTTCCACACGCATGCTAGGTCTGATGCCCTTTCGTCTCGTGTATCAACAAGTGCAGATTAAAATTAGCAACACCCGGGCTGATCTAGAGGAGGAACAGACCACCCTGAGGAGGAGTGACGAAGAGTCCAGCCCAAAATATTCAACTGGCCTTTCTCTTTCAGTATCTGTTGTGCATTTTCAGGTTGTGTGGGGGATAGAGGAGAGAAAGAAATGAATGTACAAAAGTAAAGATGAATTTATTAATTATCTTGGGTTTCTGTGGCTGATAATGAAGAAGAAAGCTGTGGGCATAAGACTGGTCAGGTGGGCAGAACAGTGGCAAATGGAATTCAAGCCTGAGAAATGTGAGGTAATGCATTTGAGGAGGGCTAACAGGGTAAGGGAATGCACATTAAATGGTAGGACACTGAAGTGTAGAGGAACAGAGGGATCTTGGAGTGCATGTCTTGGAAGCTGGGTCACTGAATATATTTAAGGTGGAGATAGACGGATTTTTGAGAGGATAAGGGAGTCAAGAGTTATGGGAAGAGGGCAGGGAACTGGAGTTGATGCCAGGATCAGATCAGCCATGATCTTATTGAATGGCGGATGGAGCAGGCTCGAGGGGCCAGATGGCCTAGTTCTGCTCCTGCTTCTTATGATCTTATGTCCACAGATCCTTGAAGGTAGCAGGCCAGGTAGAGAAGGTGGTTAAGAAGGCATACAGGATACTTGCCTTTATTTGCCGAGGCATAGAATACAAGAGCAGGGGAGGTTATGCTTAAACTGTATTAAACACTAGTTAGGCCACAGCTAGAGTACTGCGTGCAGTTCTGGTCACCACATTACAGGAAAAATGTGGTTGCATTAGAGAGGGTGCAGAGGAGATTTAGGAGGATGTTGCCTGGATTGGAGAATTTTAGCGATGAGGAAAGATTGGATAGACTGGGGTTGTTTTCTTTGGAACAGAGGAGGCTGAGGGGAGACCTTATTGAGGTGTATAAAATTATAAGGGGCTTGGATAGAGTGGATAGGAAGGACCTGTTTTCCTTGGCAGAGGGATCACAGCCAGGGGCTATAGATTTAAAGTAATTGGGTGGTTTAGAAGGGATTTGAGGGGAAATTTCTTCACCCAGAGGGTGGTGGGGGTCTGGAACTCACTGCCTGAAAGGGTGGTAGAGGCAGAAACCCTCACCACATTTTAAAAAGTACTTGGATATGCACTTGAAGTGCCGTAACCTACAGGGCTACGGACCAAGAGCTGGAAAATGGGATTAGGCTGGGTAGCTCTTTGTCGGCCGGCGCAGACACGATGGGCCGAATGGCCTCCTTCCGTGCTGTAAGTTTTTATGCTTCTATGATTCTCTGATGCTGGGTGATTGTACACTCTCAGTCATTGACAAGGGTCCATGATCCTGATCTTTAAACAAAGGTATAAGCTGAATGTTTTAATCTGATTATGAAAATGGAAATAATCTTATTACATTGCATAGATCTTTTTATTTCGTGTTCAGATCTCTGGAGTGGGACTTGAACCCATAGTCTTCTGACTCAGGAGGGGAGAGTGCTACCCAAAGAGCCAATGCTTTTAGGAGCAGGAGGGAGATATTGGAGAGAAGATTCAACAACAACTTGCACTTATATAGCGCCTTTAACATAGTAAAACATCCCAAGGCGCTTCACAGGATCTAATACAATTTGACACCGAGCCACTGAAGGAGATATTAGAACAGGTGATCAAAAGCTTAGTCAAAGAGGTAGGTTTTAAGCAGCGTCTTAAAGGAGGAGAAAGTGGTAGAGAGACGGAGAGGTTTAGGGAGGGAATTCCAGAGCTTGGGGCCTCGGCAGCTGAAGGCACGGCCGCCGATGGTTGAGCAATTAAAATCGGGAAAGTGTAAGAGGCCAGAATTGGAGGAGCGCAGAGATCTCAGAGGGTTGTAGGGCTGGAAGAGGTTACACAGATATAAAATATTATGTTGAGTCTGCATGGTTTAACAGGACTGTCCAGACAATTTGCGACATCACTGAACCGTGTATTAATTATTACTGCTCTTCACAAACATTAGGATCAAAACGAAAAAAGGAATTACTGTTTGAATGACTGGATCATGTCACTGTAGTGCATCTGTGAGAGTGCATTTCAGTGTCATTGTAGTCACCTTGCTTTGTATCTATCTCGCTGCAGACTCTGGCTGCTGGACTCTGGTCTAATGAGCAGGGTTGTGAAGAGGAAAGGAGATAGCTTGTTAAAAAGTCTCGGATCTTTCTACTAGCTCGCAGAAACATACTTCCATTGGGTTTTCACTATTGCTGATAGCCAGCCCCGTAATGCATTTATTTACCACCACGCTCGTCCAATTGGACACAGCCATGATGCTGCACTGAGATGCAATCGGAGTTTAGCTGTTGACAAAGTAATGTAGTGGGAACTCCGGCACGGCAGGCGAGCCCCAGGTGGGCAGAGGAAACGTTTCAAGGACACCCTCAAAGCCACCCCGATAAAATGCAACATCCCCACCGACACCTGGGAGTCCCTGGCCCAAGACCGCCCTAAGTGGAGGAAGTGCGTCCAGGAGGGTGCTGAGCACCTCGAGTCTCGTCGCCGAGAGCATGCAGAAAACAAGCGCAAGCAGAAGGAGTGTGCAGCAAACCAGTCCCACCCACCCTTTCCTTCAACCACTGTCTGTCCCACCTGTGACAGGGACTGTAATTCCCGTATTGGACTGTTCAGTCACCGAAGAACTCATTTTTATAGAGTGGAAGCAAAGTCTTCCTTGATTTCGAGGGACTGCCTACGATGATGATGATGTAGTGGGAGCTTTCTTCAAAATGTGCTTAACTGGTACAGATACTGTATACTGAGCAGCAAGGACTAGTAGGAACATCTCGGGTATTTCTCATTCCAGCTGGGACGGAGGGAGGACTGGCCTCCCAACTTGCACCCTCCACAGACCCCAGCACATCCAAAACTCTTCCCTTATCCTAACTCGCACCAAGTCCCGTTCACCCATCACCCCTGTGCTCGCTGACCCACGATGGCTCCCAGTCCGGCAACACCTCAATTTTTAAATTCCCATCCTTGTTTTCAAATCCCCCCCCAATGGTCTCTTCCTCCTCCCTATCTCTGTAACCTCCTCCAGCCCCACAACCCGCCGAGATATCTGCGACCTTCCAATTCTGCTCTCTTGGTGATCCCATCACTCCTCTATTGTTGGCCGTGCCTTCAGCTGTCTAGGCCTCAAACTCTGTAATTCCCTCCCTAAACCTCTCTGCATTTCTAGTCCTCTCTCCTTTTAGATAGCCCTTAAAACCTACCTCTTTGACCAAGTGTTTGTTCACCTGTCCTGATATTGCCTTCTGTGGCTAGGTGTCAAGTTGACAGCACTCCCATGAAGCACCTTGGGACGTTTCACTATGTTAAAGGTGCTATATAAATGCAAGTTGCTGTTGTGGTAGGGATGCCACTCTTGGTTTGGGAGAGAGAAAGTTATCTGAACCGGATCACTATCCCGGATCCCTGTGCTGGAATTATACAAGGTGGATGCGATTCTCTCCTCAGAATCCAGTCCCTCCATGCCTTCAATCATTCTGGCTGCTCTCTTCTGTATCCATTCAATAGATGCAATATCCTTTCAGTGCTGGGGCGGCCAGACCTGTGCACACTATTCCAGGTGCAGTCACACCAATGATTTATAAAGGGACAGGAGTATTGCACACGTCGGCTCAATAGTGACCTTTTCATACATCCCATCAGTTGATTCGCTTTACTCACGGCGGCCGAGTATCGTTGCAATTTGTCAATCTGTATCGCTCCGTTACACACAACCTTCACCATATAAGGAACTGCAGAACTTTATATATAATAGTTACCATTTTTCTCATAGAATACACTCCAGTGGGATAAGGGTGCCCAGTCAATTGAAAAACAAATTTAAAAGAATGCCATTGACCAATGTGGCTCTTTTAAGATGACATATTTTCTCAAATTAACAAAGATTATGAATTGACCCTTAATTTACTAACTAAAAGTACACCATAGAGATTGCTGGTGCTGTAAAGGTGGAGGTACGCTCACACTGTGCTGCATTGCACTGAAAACCAAAGGCAGAGGGAGCTAAATTGGGCTGCGCCCCTTTGGGGTGGTAACCGAGTCGGGGCAGGACTTCCTGTGTCCGCCGCGGAAGTTCTGCCCCGGCCAGGAAATTCGGATTACCGCGCCTCACAGGAAGCAGGGTGCAATGCCGCGCGCTCCGCTTCCTGTTGGGGTGGTGTCTGGGGCGCTCCGCGGGAGGGATCGGCAGCGCTACGCGGCTCTCCGGATAGCGTTGATGCGTTTCCATGCCCCTCCCCTTCTGTTAAAGGGGAGGGGCTGCTGCGAACTCTGCAGGCCCTTTGATGGTCACCACTGGGCCTCCGGGGCTGCGTGACACCGCGGTCTCAGCCCGGCGGCGGCCTGGACCACACGACAGCGATGGAGCGCGGGCCGACCGGTGAGTCGGCCGAAGAGAAAAAAAACATGGAGGCGCGCGGCGCAGCGCCCCCCTTTACCTTCGACCCCGGGAGTGGAGGTCAGCCCAGGTTCGCCACCCACGAGGCTGACATGGGCATCGCATGTGGCAGCCTCGCGGGGTACTAGGTAATTTCCGCCATGCAGAGGGAAGGGGTCACCGTGCATGGCGATGATGTCATTGGCGGAGACGCGGGGTGCTACTAGCAGAGCCAGTCACACCGCACCCGCCCCCCACCCACCAAAAAACAGTTTTTGAAAAAAATTCGTAGCCAATCGTTCCAATTCTTTGTCAAATCACAAACGCCAGAGGTCACCTTGCACACATCAAGGATCACTGCGCCAATGCTCTTAGCCAAAAGGCCTAGAGCCACTGCACCGTTCCTGGAAGTACTGCAATACCAGGTTCGTGCCATGGAGGTGGATGGGTCAGGCCACCCCACACACCTCCTATTTCCAAAAAGCATAGGAGAACCACCTTCCTGATCCAGGGAGAACCACTTTGGGGTCAGGTCAGTTACGCATGATCTTAGCCAAAACCACCTTCTTGATCATGGTTATTCCCCTGCAGCCAAAAAACAGCTTTGCCCCCCCTGGAGGTGTTAACAGGAGGTGCAGAACAAGGCAATTCTGTCCCCAAAGACTCTTTCCTGCAATCCTCTGCACTTCTGAGTTCCCTATCTCAGTTGTATTGCGGGGGGGGGGGGGGGGCGCAGAGAGAAGGGGAGGGGCAGGAAGGGAAAGAACAGGAAGAGCCACCTTGGCATGTCCAGCAGTACAGGGTGTGCCTGCTTATCCTCCCAGTTGGGGATTGCGTGTTCCACGTTGAGACAGAGGAGGGAGACTCGGTGAAATATGTCAGCGATCAGTGCCTCTATCGCCTCACCAGCAGGTTACAGAAAATGATTTTCCTGTGATATTTGGAGAAGTGTCAGTATGGAGTTTGGAGATGCTGTCACTTAAACTGGTAACAGAAACCCCAAGTCCAGAACTCGATCCTGACAAAAATAGAATATGCAGCACACGTGATATTTTTAAATCAAATGTGATGGCGAGGGATGGTTCATTTTCCATTCGACACTAGAACTTAATTTTGAACCAAATAGATGACTGAGATGACAAAAAGTTTTGGATTCTATGGACCAGAACCAGTGATTTGCAGAGATTTAGAATGAGAACCAAATTTTTCTTGCTCCTCAACTGAACGGGTTTAGCCAATCGCAGGCCAGCTCTTGGTGGGTTTCGGCTCAGTCCTGGTTCTGTCAAACACCTACCCTAATTGACACTCAGGATTGGTCGATAATGCAAATGGAAATGCCAATGGGGTGAAGCCTCCCATTCCAGACCAGCCTTCTTCCCACTACAGCATCCAGCTGTGTCAGAGTCGAGTGTCCCAACATCACCACCCTGCCTGGCAACCATACTTCCTGGCATCTGACTTACCCTTCACAATTCACATCTGTACCCCTCCTGTACTGGTGTCTCCGACTTTCAGCTTAATGTAAATTGTCAGACAGAATAAAAAGGTCTTTCACTCTGTACCTGCCCTGGAAGTGTTTGATGGGACAATTTAGAGGGAGCTTTATTTATTTATTTATATTCGTTGACAGGGTGTGGGCGTCGCTGGCAAGGCCAGCATTTATTGCCCATCCCTCATTGCCCTGGAGAAGGTGGTGGTGAGCTGTCTTCTTGAACCTCTGCAGTCTGTGAGGTGATGGTGCTCCCACAGTGCTGTTAGGGAGGGAGTTCCAGGTTTTTGACCCAGCAACGAGGAAGGAACGCCCGATATACTTCTATGTCAGGATGGAGGGGAATGTGGAGGTGGTGGTGTTCCTATGCGCCTGCTGCCCTTGTCCTTCTAGGTGGTAGAGGTCGTGCGTTTGCAAGTTGCTGCCGAAGAAGCCTTGGCGAGTTGCTGCAGTGCATCTTGTAGATGGTACACACTGCAGCCACGGTGCGCCGGTGGTGGAGGGAGTGAGTGTTGAAGGTGGTGGATGGGGTGCTGATCAAGCGGCTGCTTTGTCCTGGATGGTGTCGAGCTTCTTGAGTGTTGTTGGAGCTGCACTCATCCAGACATCTGTATCGAACCTGTGCTGTACGCGCCCCGGGAATGTTTTGTGGGGCAGTGTAGAGTGAGCTCTATACTTATCTATTTGACTTCAATGGGATTAGGAGAGGAGAGGGGATGGCGGTGGGGGGGGAGGGGCGGAGAGGGGGATTTGGGGGGAGGGAGGCGAGGGAGATGGGGGGGGAGGGAGGAGAGGGAGATGGGGGGGGAGGGAGGAGAGGAAGATGGGGGGGGGGGGAGGGAGGAGAGGGAGATGGGGGGGAGGGAGGAGAGGGAGATGGGGGGAGGGAGGAGAGGGAGATGGGGGGGGAGGGAGGAGAGGGAGATGGGGGGGAGGGAGGAGAGGGAGATGGGGGGGGGAGGGAGGAGAGGGAGATGGGGGGGGGGGAGGAGAGGGAGATGGGGGGGAGGGAGGAGAGGGAGATGGGGGGGAGGAGGAGAGGGAGATGGGGGGGAGGGAGGAGAGGGAGATGGGGGGGAGGGAGGGAGGAGAGGGAGATGGGGAGGGAGGAGAGGGAGATGGGGGGGGGGGAGGGAGGGAGGAGAGGGAGATGGGGGGGGGAGGGAGGAGAGGGAGATGGGGGGGGAGGGAGGAGAGGGAGATGCGGGGGAGGGAGGAGAGGGAGATGGGGGTAGGGAGGAGAGGGAGATGGGGGGGGAGGGAGGAGAGGGAGATGGGGGGGGGAGGGAGGAGAGGGAGATGGGGGGGGAGGGAGGAGAGGGAGATGGGGGGGGAGGGAGGAGAGGGAGATGGGGGGGGAGGGAGGAGAGGGAGATGGGGGGGAGGGAGGAGAGGGAGATGGGGGGGGAGGGAGGAGAGGGAGATGGGGGGGAGGGAGGAGAGGGAGATGGGGGGGAGGGAGGAGAGGGAGATGTGGGGGGAGGGAGGAGAGGGAGATGGGGGGGAGGGAGGAGAGGGAGATGGGGGGGGGAGGGAGGAGAGGGAGATAGGGGGGGAGGGAGGAGAGGGAGATGGGGGGGGAGGGAGGAGAGGGAGATGGGGGGGGAGGGAGGAGAGGGAGATGGGGGGGGAGGGAGGAGAGGGAGATGGGGGGGGAGGGAGGAGAGGGAGATGGAGGGGGAGGGAGGAGAGGGAGATGGGGAGGGAGGAGAGGGAGATGGGGGAGGGAGGGAGGAGAGGGAGATGGGGGGGGAGGGGAGGAGAGGGAGATGGGGGGGGGGAGGGAGGAGAGGGAGATGGGGGGGGGGAGGGGAGGAGAGGGAGATGGGGGGGAGGGAGGAGAGGGAGATTGGGGGGGGGAGGGGAGGAGAGGGAGATGGGGGGAAGGGAGGAGAGGGGAGATGGGGGGGGAGGAGGAGATGGAGGAGAGGGGGAGGGAGGAGAGGGAGATGGGGGGGGGGAGGGAGGAGAGGGAGATGGGGGGAGGGGAGGGAGGAGAGGGAGATGGGGGGGGGAGGGAGGAGAGGGAGATGGGTGGGAGGGGAGGGAGGAGAGGGAGCTGGGGGGGAGGGGGGAGAGAGGTGTGATGGGAGGCGGCTGGGGTGGGAGGAGAAGGAG